>NW_027257091.1:0-46154 GCF_029215685.1 Pituophis catenifer annectens | reverse complement strand
CTCTGTGTCAAATGTTATGTTTTCTGGCTGAATTGAGCCCTACTGCCAATTCTGAGATGCACTTTGGTCTAACTCCTCAGGGAAAGCTCGTACTTGAAAAGTGAAGGCGTTTTTGTGCTTTTCAGACTGTGAGGAGCATGAATATGTGTTTCTTCTGCAAATCTGAGCTCTGTGTCAAAAGTAACTTTTTCTGGCTGAATTGGGCCCTACTGCCAATTCTGAGATGCACATTGTTCTAACTCCTCAGGGAAAGCTCATACTTGAAACGTGAAGGCGTTTTTGTGCTTTTCAGACCGTGAGGAGCATGAATATGTGTTTCTTCGGAAAATCTGAGCTCTGTTTCAAACGTTACGTTTTCTGGCTGAATTGAGCCCTACTGCCAATTCTGAGATGCACTTTGGTCTAACTACTCAGGGAAAGCTCATACTTGAAAAGTGGAAGGCGTTTTTGTGCTTTTCAGACTGTGAGGAGCATGAATATGTGTTTCTTCAGAAAATCTGAGTTCTGTGTCAAAAATTACTTTTTCTGGCTGAATTGAGCTCTACTTCCAATTCTGAGATGCACTTGGGTCTAACTCCTGAGGGAAATCTCGTACTTGAAAATTGAATCTGTTTTTGTGCTTTTCAGACCGTGAGGGGCATGAATATGTGTTTCTTTTGCAAATCTGAGCTCTGTGTCAAATGATATGTTTTCTGGCTGAATTGAGCCCTACTGCCAATTCTGAGATGCACTTTGGTCTAACTACTCAGGGAAAGCTCGTACTTGAAAATTGAATCTGTTTTTGTGCTTTTCAGACTGTGAGGAGCATGAATATGTGTTTCTTCTGCAAATCTGAGCTCTGTGTCAAATGTTATGTTTTCTGGCTGAATTGAGCCCTACTGCCAATTCTGAGATGCACTTTGGTCTAACTACTCAGGGAAAGCTCATACTTGAAAAGTGAAGGCGTTTTTGTGCTTTTCAGACTGTGAGGAGAATGAATATGTGTTTCTTCTGCAAATCTTAGCTCTGTGTCAAAAGTAACTTTTTCTGGCTGAATTGGGCCCTACTGCCAATTCTGAGATGCACATTGTTCTAACTCCTCAGGGAAAGCTCGTACTTGAAAAGTGAAGGCGTTTTTGTGCTTTTCAGACTGTGAGGAGCATGAATATGTGTTTCTTCTGCAAATCTTAGCTCTGTGTCAAAAGTAACTTTTTCTGGCTGAATTGGGCCCTACTGCCAATTCTGAGATGCACTTTGGTCTAACTCCTCAGGGAAAGCTCGTACTTGAAAAGTGAAGGCGTTTTTGTGCTTTTCAGACTGTGAGGAGCATGAATATGTGTTTCTTCTGCAAATCTTAGCTCTGTGTCAAAAGTAACTTTTTCTGGCTGAATTGGGCCCTACTGCCAATTCTGAGATGCACATTGTTCTAACTCCTCAGGGAAAGCTCATACTTGAAACGTGAAGGCGTTTTTGTGCTTTTCAGACCGTGAGGAGCATGAATATGTGTTTCTTCGGAAAATCTGAGCTCTGTTTCAAACGTTACGTTTTCTGGCTGAATTGAGCCCCTTACTGCCAATTCTGAGATGCACTTTGGTCTAACTACTCAGGGAAAGCTCATACTTGAAAAGTGAAGGCGTTTTTGTGCTTTTCAGACTGTGAGGAGCATGAATATGTGTTTCTTCAGAAAATCTGAGTTCTGTGTCAAAAATTACTTTTTCTGGCTGAATTGAGCTCTACTTCCAATTCTGAGATGCACTTGGGTCTAACTCCTGAGGGAAATCTCGTACTTGAAAATTGAATCTGTTTTTGTGCTTTTCAGACCGTGAGGGGCATGAATATGTGTTTCTTTTGCAAATCTGAGCTCTGTGTCAAATGATATGTTTTCTGGCTGAATGAGCCCTACTGCCAATTCTGAGATGCACTTTGGTCTAACACCTCAGGGAAAGCTCGTACTTGAAAATTGAAGGCATTTTTGTGCTTTTCAGACCGTGAGGAGCATGAATATGTGTTTCTTTTGCAAAATCTGAGCTCTGTGTCAAATGTTATGTTTTCTGGCTGAATTGAGCCCCTACTGCCAATTCTGAGATGCACTTTGGTCTAACACCTCAGGGAAAGCTCGTACTTGAAAATTGAAGGCGTATTTGTTCTTTTCAGACTGTGAGGAGCATGAATATGTGTTTCTTCTGCAAATCTGAGCTCTGTGTCAAAAGTTACGTTTTCTGGCTGAATTGAGCCCTACTGCCAATTCTGAGATGCACATTGTTCTAACTCCTCAGGGAAAGCTCGTACTTGAAAATTGAATCTGTTTTTGTTCTTTTCAGACTGTGAGGAGCATGAATATGTGTTTCTTCTGCAAATCTGAGCTCTGTGTCAAATGTTATGTTTTCTGGCTGAATTGAGCCCTACTGCCAATTCTGAGATGCACTTTGGTCTAACTCCTCAGGGAAAGCTCGTACTTGAAAAGTGAAGGCGTTTTTTGTGCTTTTCAGACTGTGAGGAGCATGAATATGTGTTTCTTCTGCAAATCTGAGCTCTGTGTCAAAAGTAACTTTTTCTGGCTGAATTGGGCCCTACTGCCAATTCTGAGATGCACATTGTTCTAACTCCTCAGGGAAAGCTCATACTTGAAACGTGAAGGCGTTTTTGTGCTTTTCAGACCGTGAGGAGCATGAATATGTGTTTCTTCGGAAAATCTGAGCTCTGTTTCAAACGTTACGTTTTCTGGGCTGAATTGAGCCCTACTGCCAATTCTGAGATGCACTTTGGTCTAACTACTCAGGGAAAGCTCATACTTGAAAAGTGAAGGCGTTTTTGTGCTTTTCAGACTGTGAGGAGCATGAATATGTGTTTCTTCAGAAAATCTGAGTTCTGTGTCAAAAATTACTTTTTCTGGCTGAATTGAGCTCTACTTCCAATTCTGAGATGCACTTGGGTCTAACTCCTGAGGGAAATCTCGTACTTGAAAATTGAATCTGTTTTTGTGCTTTTCAGACCGTGAGGGGCATGAATATGTGTTTCTTTTGCAAATCTGAGCTCTGTGTCAAATGATATGTTTTCTGGCTGAATTGAGCCCTACTGCCAATTCTGAGATGCACTTGGTCTAACTACTCAGGGAAAGCTCATACTTGAAAAGTGAAGGCGTTTTTCTGCTTTTCAGACTGTGAGGAGCATGAATATGTGTTTCTTCGGAAAATCTGAGCTCTGTTTCAAAAGTTACGTTTTCTGGCTGAATTGAGCCCTACTGCCAATTCTGAGATGCACTTTGGTCTAACTACTCAGGGAAAGCTCATACTTGAAAAGTGAAGGCGTTTTTCTGCTTTTCAGACTGTGAGGAGCATGAATATGTGTTTCTTCAGAAAATCTGAGCTCTGTGTCAAAAATTACTTTTTCTGCTGAATTGAGCTCTACTTCCAATTCTGAGATGCACTTGGGTCTAACTCCTGAGGGAAATCTCCTACTTGAAATTGAATCTGTTTTTGTGCTTTTCAGACCGTGAGGGGCATGAATATGTGTTTCTTCTGCAAGTCTGAGCTCTGTGTCAAAAGATACGTTTTCTGGCTGAATTCAGCCCTACTGCCAATTCTGAGATGCACATTGTTCTAACTCCTCAGGGAAAGCTCGTACCTTGAAAATTGAATCTGTTTTTGTGCTTTTCAGACTGTGAGGAGCATGAATATGTGTTTCTTCTGCAAATCTGAGCTCTGTGTCAAATGTTATGTTTTGTGGCTGAATTGAGCCCTACTGCCAATTCTGAGATGCACTTTGGTCTAACACCTCAGGGAAAGCTCGTACTTGAAAATTGAATCTGTTTTTGTGCTTTTCAGACCGTGAGGAGCATGAATATGTGTTTCTTCTGCAAATCTGAGCTCTGTGTCAAAAATTACTTTTTCTGGCTGAATTGAGCTCTACTTCCAATTCTGAGAAGCACTTGGGTCTAACTCCTGAGGGAAATCTCCTACTTGAAAATTGAATCTGTTTTTGTGCTTTTCAGACCGTGAGGGGCATGAATATGTGTTTCTTCTGCAAGTCTGAGCTCTGTGTCAAAAGATACGTTTTCTGGCTGAATTCAGCCCTACTGCCAATTCTGAGATGCACATTGTTCTAACTCCTCAGGGAAAGCTCGTACCTTGAAAATTGAATCTGTTTTTGTACTTTTCAGACTGTGAGGAGCATGAATATGTGTTTCTTCTGCAAATCGGAGCTCTGTGTCAAATGTTATGTTTTCTGGCTGAATTGAGCCCTACTGCCAATTCTGAGATGCACTTTGGTCTAACACCTCAGGGAAAGCTCGTACTTGAAAATTGAAGGCGTATTTGTACTTTTCAGACTGTGAGGAGCATGAATATGTGTTTCTTCTGCAAATCTGAGCTCTGTGTCAAATGTTATGTTTTCTGGCTGAATTGAGCCCTACTGCCAATTCTGAGATGCACTTTGGTCTAACTCCTCAGGGAAAGCTTGTACTTGAAAATTGAATCTGTTTTTGTGCTTTTCAGACCGTGAGGAGCATGAATATGTGTTTCTTCTGCAAATCTGAGCTCTGTGTCAAAAGTTACTTAGTCTGGCTGAATTGAGCCCTACTGCCAATTCTGAGATGCACTTTGATCTAACTTCTCAGGGAAATCTCATACTTGAAAAGTGAAGGCGTTTTTGTGCTTTTCAGACTGTGAGGAGCATGAATATGTGTTTCTTCTGCAAATCTGAGCTCTGTGTCAAAAGTTATTTTTTTCTGGGTGAATTGAGCCCTACTGCCAATTCTGAGATTCACTTTGGTCTAACTTCTCAGGGAAAGCTCATACTTGAAAATTGAAGGCGTATTTGTTCTTTTCAGACTGTGAGGAGCATGAATATGTGTTTCTTCTGCAAATCTGAGCTCTGTGTCAAATGTTACGTTTCTCTGGCTGAATTGAGCCATACTGCCAATTCTGAGATGCACTTTGGTCTAACTCCTCAGGGAAAACTCGTACTTGAAAATTGAAGGCGTATTTGTGCTTTTCAGACTGTGAGGAGCATGAATATGTGTTTCTTCAGAAAATCTGAGCTCTGTGTCAAAAATTACTTTTTCTGGCTGAATTGAGCTCTACTTCAATTCTGAGATGCACTTGGGTCTAACTCCTGAGGGAAATCTCCTACTTGAAAAGTGAATCTGTTTTTGTGCTTTTCAGACCGTGAGGGGCATGAATATGTGTTTCTTCTGCAAGTCTGAGCTCTGTGTCAAAAGATTACGTTGTCTGGCTGAATTCAGCCCTACTGCCAATTATGAGATGCACTTTGGTCTAACTCCTCTGAGAAAGCTCGTACTGAAAATTGAAGGCGTATGTTGTGCATTTCAGACTGTGAGGAGCATAAATATGTGTTTCTTCAGAAAATCTGAGCTCTGTGTCAAAAGTTACTATTTCTAGCTGAATTGAGCCCTACTGCCAAATTCTGAGATGCACTTTGGTCTAACTCCTCAGGGAAACCTCGTACTTGAAAATTGAAGTCGCGTTTTTGTGCTTTTCAGACCGTGAGGAGCATGAATATGTGTTTCTTTTGCAAATCTGAGCTCTGTGTCAAAAGTAACTTTTTCTGGCTGAATTGGGCCCTACTGCCAATTCTGAGATGCACATTGTTCTAACTCCTCAGGGAAAGCTCATACTTGAAAAGTGAAGGCGTTTTTGTGCTTTTCAGACCGTGAGGAGCATGAATATGTGTTTCTTCGGAAAATCTGAGCTCTGTTTCAAAAGTTACGTTTTCTGGCTGAATTGAGCCCTACTGCCAATTCTGAGATGCACTTTGGTCTAACTACTCAGGGAAAGCTCATACTTGAAAAGTGAAGGCGTTTTTGTGCTTTTCAGACTGTGAGGAGCATGAATATGTGTTTCTTCAGAAAATCTGAGCTCTGTGTCAAAAATTACTTTTTCTGGCTGAATTGAGCTCTACTTCCAATTCTGAGATGCACTTGGGTCTAACTCCTGAGGGAAATCTCCTACTTGAAAATTGAATCTGTTTTTGTGCTTTTCAGACCGTGAGGGGCATGAATATGTGTTTCTTCTGCAAGTCTGAGCTCTGTGTCAAAAGATACGTTTTCTGGCTGAATTCAGCCCTACTGCCAATTCTGAGATGCACATTGTTCTAACTCCTCAGGGAAAGCTCATACTTGAAAATTGAATCTGTTTTTGTGCTTTTCAGACTGTGAGGAGCATGAATATGTGTTTCTTCTGCAAATCTGAGCTCTGGTCAAATGTTATGTTTTCTGGCTGAATTGAGCCCTACTGCCAATTCTGAGATGCACTTTGGTCTAACTCCTCAGGGAAAGCTCGTACTTGAAAATTGAATCTGTTTTTGTGCTTTTCAGACCGTGAGGAGCATGAATATGTGTTTCTTCTGCAAATCTGAGCTCTGTGTCAAAAGTTACTTAGTCTGGCTGAATTGAGCCCTACTGCCAATTCTGAGATGCACTTTGATCTAACTTCTCAGGGAAATCTCATACTTGAAAAGTGAAGGCGTTTTTGTGCTTTTCAGACTGTGAGGAGCATGAATATGTGTTTCTTCTGCAAATCTGAGCTCTGTGTCAAAAGTTACTTTTTCTGGGTGAATTGAGCCCTACTGCCAATTCTGAGATTCACTTTGGTCTAACTTCTCAGGGAAAGCTCATACTTGAAAATTGAAGGCGTATTTGTTCTTTTCAGACTGTGAGGAGCATGAATATGTGTTTCTTCTGCAAATCTGAGCTCTGTGTCAAATGTTACGTTCTCTGGCTGAATTGAGCCATACTGCCAATTCTGAGATGCACTTTGGTCTAACTCCTCAGGGAAAACTCGTACTTGAAAATTGAAGGCGTATTTGTGCTTTTCAGACTGTGAGGAGCATGAATATGTGTTTCTTCAGAAAATCTGAGCTCTGTGTCAAAAATTACTTTTTCTGGCTGAATTGAGCTCTACTTCCAATTCTGAGATGCACTTGGGTCTAACTCCTGAGGGAAATCTCCTACTTGAAAATTGAATCTGTTTTTGTGCTTTTCAGACCGTGAGGGGCATGAATATGTGTTTCTTCTGCAAGTCTGAGCTCTGTGTCAAAAGATACGTTTTCTGGCTGAATTCAGCCCTACTGCCAATTATGAGATGCACTTTGGTCTAACTCCTCTGAGAAAGCTCGTACTTGAAAATTGAAGGCGTATTTGTGCTTTTCAGACTGTGAGGAGCATAAATATGTGTTTCTTCGGAAAATCTGAGCTCTGTGTCAAAAGTTACTATTTCTAGCTGAATTGAGCCCTACTGCCAATTCTGAGATGCACTTTGGTCTAACTCCTCAGGGAAACCTCGTACTTGAAAATTGAAGGCGTTTTTGTGCTTTTCAGACCGTGAGGAGCATGAATATGTGTTTCTTTTGCAAATCTGAGCTCTGTGTCAAAAGTAACTTTTTCTGGCTGAATTGGGCCCTACTGCCAATTCTGAGATGCACATTGTTCTAACTCCTCAGGGAAAGCTCATACTTGAAAAGTGAAGGCGTTTTTGTGCTTTTCAGACCGTGAGGAGCATGAATATGTGTTTCTTCGGAAAATCTGAGCTCTGTTTCAAAAGTTACGTTTTCTGGCTGAATTGAGCCCTACTGCCAATTCTGAGATGCACTTTGGTCTAACTACTCAGGGAAAGCTCATACTTGAAAAGTGAAGGCGTTTTTCTGCTTTTCAGACTGTGAGGAGCATGAATATGTGTTTCTTCAGAAAATCTGAGCTCTGTGTCAAAAATTACTTTTTCTGGCTGAATTGAGCTCTACTTCCAATTCTGAGATGCACTTGGGTCTAACTCCTGAGGGAAATCTCCTACTTGAAAATTGAATCTGTTTTTGTGCTTTTCAGACCGTGAGGGGCATGAATATGTGTTTCTTCTGCAAGTCTGAGCTCTGTGTCAAAAGATACGTTTTCTGGCTGAATTCAGCCCTACTGCCAATTCTGAGATGCACATTGTTCTAACTCCTCAGGGAAAGCTCATACTTGAAAATTGAATCTGTTTTTGTGCTTTTCAGACTGTGAGGAGCATGAATATGTGTTTCTTCTGCAAATCTGAGCTCTGTGTCAAATGTTATGTTTTCTGGCTGAATTGAGCCCTACTGCCAATTCTGAGATGCACTTTGGTCTAACTCCTCAGGGAAAGCTCGTACTTGAAAATTGAATCTGTTTTTGTGCTTTTCAGACCGTGAGGAGCATGAATATGTGTTTCTTCTGCAAATCTGAGCTCTGTGTCAAAAGTTACTTAGTCTGGCTGAATTGAGCCCTACTGCCAATTCTGAGATGCACTTTGATCTAACTTCTCAGGGAAATCTCATACTTGAAAAGTGAAGGCGTTTTTGTGCTTTTCAGACTGTGAGGAGCATGAATATGTGTTTCTTCTGCAAATCTGAGCTCTGTGTCAAAAGATACGTTTTCTGGCTGAATTCAGCCCTACTGCCAATTATGAGATGCACTTTGGTCTAACTCCTCTGAGAAAGCTCGTACTTGAAAATTGAATCTGTTTTTGTGCTTTTCAGACTGTGAGGAGCATGAATATGTGTTTCTTCGGAAAATCTGAGCTCTGTTTCAAACGTTACGTTTTCTGGCTGAATTGAGCCCTACTGCCAATTCTGAGATGCACTTTGGTCTAACTACTCAGGGAAAGCTCATACTTGAAAAGTGAAGGCGTTTTTGTGCTTTTCAGACTGTGAGGAGCATGAATATGTGTTTCTTCTGCAAATCTGAGCTCTGTGTCAAAAGTTACGTTTTCTGGCTGAATTGAGCCCTACTGCCAATTCTGAGATGCACATTGTTCTAACTCCTCAGGGAAAGCTCGTACTTGAAAATTGAATCTGTTTTTGTGCTTTTCAGACTGTGAGGAGCATGAATATGTGTTTCTTCTGCAAATCTGAGCTCTGTGTCAAATGTTATGTTTTCTGGCTGAATTGAGCCCTACTGCCAATTCTGAGATGCACTTTGGTCTAACTCCTCAGGGAAAGCTCATACTTGAAAAGTGAAGGCGTTTTTGTGCTTTTCAGACCGTGAGGAGCATGAATATGTGTTTCTTCGGAAAATCTGAGCTCTGTTTCAAAAGTTACGTTTTCTGGCTGAATTGAGCCCTACTGCCAATTCTGAGATGCACTTTGGTCTAACTACTCAGGGAAAGCTCATACTTGAAAAGTGAAGGCGTTTTTGTGCTTTTCAGACTGTGAGGAGCATGAATATGTGTTTCTTCAGAAAATCTGAGCTCTGTGTCAAAAATTACTTTTTCTGGCTGAATTGAGCTCTACTTCCAATTCTGAGATGCACTTGGGTCTAACTCCTGAGGGAAATCTACTTGAAAATTGAATCTGTTTTTGTGCTTTTCAGACCGTGAGGGGCATGAATATGTGTTTCTTCTGCAAGTCTGAGCTCTGTGTCAAAAGATACGTTTTCTGGCTGAATTCAGCCCTACTGCCAATTCTGAGATGCACATTGTTCTAACTCCTCAGGGAAAGCTCGTACTTGAAAATTGAATCTGTTTTTGTGCTTTTCAGACTGTGAGGAGCATGAATATGTGTTTCTTCTGCAAATCTGAGCTCTGTGTCAAATGTTATGTTTTCTGGCTGAATTGAGCCCTACTGCCAATTCTGAGATGCACTTTGGTCTAACTCCTCAGGGAAAGCTCGTACTTGAAAATTGAATCTGTTTTTGTGCTTTTCAGACTGTGAGGAGCATGAATATGTGTTTCTTCGGAAAATCTGAGCTCTGTTTCAAACGTTACGTTTTCTGGCTGAATTGAGCCCTACTGCCAATTCTGAGATGCACTTTGGTCTAACTCCTGAGGGAAATCTCCTACTTGAAAATTGAATCTGTTTTTGTGCTTTTCAGACCGTGAGGGGCATGAATATGTGTTTCTTCTGCAAGTCTGAGCTCTGTGTCAAAAGATACGTTTTCTGGCTGAATTCAGCCCTACTGCCAATTATGAGATGCACTTTGGTCTAACTCCTCTGAGAAAGCTCGTACTTGAAAATTGAAGGCGTATTTGTGCTTTTCAGACTGTGAGGAGCATAAATATGTGTTTCTTCGGAAAATCTGAGCTCTGTGTCAAAAGTTACTATTTCTAGCTGAATTGAGCCCTACTGCCAATTCTGAGATGCACTTTGGTCTAACTCCTCAGGGAAACCTCGTACTTGAAAATTGAAGGCGTATTTGTGCTTTTCAGACCGTGAGGAGCATGAATATGTGTTTCTTTTGCAAATCTGAGCTCTGTGTCAAAAGTAACTTTTTCTGGCTGAATTGGGCCCTACTGCCAATTCTGAGATGCACATTGTTCTAACTCCTCAGGGAAAGCTCATACTTGAAAAGTGAAGGCGTTTTTGTGCTTTTCAGACCGTGAGGAGCATGAATATGTGTTTCTTCGGAAAATCTGAGCTCTGTTTCAAAAGTTACGTTTTCTGGCTGAATTGAGCCCTACTGCCAATTCTGAGATGCACTTTGGTCTAACTACTCAGGGAAAGCTCATACTTGAAAAGTGAAGGCGTTTTTCTGCTTTTCAGACTGTGAGGAGCATGAATATGTGTTTCTTCAGAAAATCTGAGCTCTGTGTCAAAAATTACTTTTTCTGGCTGAATTGAGCTCTACTTCCAATTCTGAGATGCACTTGGGTCTAACTCCTGAGGGAAATCTCCTACTTGAAAATTGAATCTGTTTTTGTGCTTTTCAGACCGTGAGGGGCATGAATATGTGTTTCTTCTGCAAGTCTGAGCTCTGTGTCAAAAGATACGTTTTCTGGCTGAATTCAGCCCTACTGCCAATTCTGAGATGCACATTGTTCTAACTCCTCAGGGAAAGCTCATACTTGAAAATTGAATCTGTTTTTGTGCTTTTCAGACTGTGAGGAGCATGAATATGTGTTTCTTCTGCAAATCTGAGCTCTGTGTCAAATGTTATGTTTTCTGGCTGAATTGAGCCCTACTGCCAATTCTGAGATGCACTTTGGTCTAACTCCTCAGGGAAAGCTTGTACTTGAAAATTGAATCTGTTTTTGTGCTTTTCAGACCGTGAGGAGCATGAATATGTGTTTCTTCTGCAAATCTGAGCTCTGTGTCAAAAGTTACTTAGTCTGGCTGAATTGAGCCCTACTGCCAATTCTGAGATGCACTTTGATCTAACTTCTCAGGGAAATCTCATACTTGAAAAGTGAAGGCGTTTTTGTGCTTTTCAGACTGTGAGGAGCATGAATATGTGTTTCTTCTGCAAATCTGAGCTCTGTGTCAAAAGATACGTTTTCTGGCTGAATTCAGCCCTACTGCCAATTATGAGATGCACTTTGGTCTAACTCCTCTGAGAAAGCTCGTACTTGAAAATTGAATCTGTTTTTGTGCTTTTCAGACTGTGAGGAGCATGAATATGTGTTTCTTCGGAAAATCTGAGCTCTGTTTCAAACGTTACGTTTTCTGGCTGAATTGAGCCCTACTGCCAATTCTGAGATGCACTTTGGTCTAACTACTCAGGGAAAGCTCATACTTGAAAAGTGAAGGCGTTTTTGTGCTTTTCAGACTGTGAGGAGCATGAATATGTGTTTCTTCTGCAAATCTGAGCTCTGTGTCAAAAGTTACGTTTTCTGGCTGAATTGAGCCCTACTGCCAATTCTGAGATGCACATTGTTCTAACTCCTCAGGGAAAGCTCGTACTTGAAAATTGAATCTGTTTTTGTGCTTTTCAGACTGTGAGGAGCATGAATATGTGTTTCTTCTGCAAATCTGAGCTCTGTGTCAAATGTTATGTTTTCTGGCTGAATTGAGCCCTACTGCCAATTCTGAGATGCACTTTGGTCTAACTCCTCAGGGAAAGCTCGTACTTGAAAAGTGAAGGCGTTTTTGTGCTTTTCAGACTGTGAGGAGCATGAATATGTGTTTCTTCTGCAAATCTTAGCTCTGTGTCAAAAGTAACTTTTTCTGGCTGAATTGGGCCCTACTGCCAATTCTGAGATGCACATTGTTCTAACTCCTCAGGGAAAGCTCATACTTGAAACGTGAAGGCGTTTTTGTGCTTTTCAGACCGTGAGGAGCATGAATATGTGTTTCTTCGGAAAATCTGAGCTCTGTTTCAAACGTTACGTTTTCTGGCTGAATTGAGCCCTACTGCCAATTCTGAGATGCACTTTGGTCTAACTCCTCAGGGAAACCTCGTACTTGAAAATTGAAGGCGTTTTTGTGCTTTTCAGACCGTGAGGAGCATGAATATGTGTTTCTTTTGCAAATCTGAGCTCTGTGTCAAAAGTAACTTTTTCTGGCTGAATTGGGCCCTACTGCCAATTCTGAGATGCACATTGTTCTAACTCCTCAGGGAAAGCTCATACTTGAAAAGTGAAGGCGTTTTTGTGCTTTTCAGACCGTGAGGAGCATGAATATGTGTTTCTTCGGAAAATCTGAGCTCTGTTTCAAAAGTTACGTTTTCTGGCTGAATTGAGCCCTACTGCCAATTCTGAGATGCACTTTGGTCTAACTACTCAGGGAAAGCTCATACTTGAAAAGTGAAGGCGTTTTTGTGCTTTTCAGACTGTGAGGAGCATGAATATGTGTTTCTTCAGAAAATCTGAGCTCTGTGTCAAAAATTACTTTTTCTGGCTGAATTGAGCTCTACTTCCAATTCTGAGATGCACTTGGGTCTAACTCCTGAGGGAAATCTCCTACTTGAAAATTGAATCTGTTTTTGTGCTTTTCAGACCGTGAGGGGCATGAATATGTGTTTCTTCTGCAAGTCTGAGCTCTGTGTCAAAAGATACGTTTTCTGGCTGAATTCAGCCCTACTGCCAATTCTGAGATGCACATTGTTCTAACTCCTCAGGGAAAGCTCGTACTTGAAAATTGAATCTGTTTTTGTGCTTTTCAGACTGTGAGGAGCATGAATATGTGTTTCTTCTGCAAATCTGAGCTCTGTGTCAAATGTTATGTTTTCTGGCTGAATTGAGCCCTACTGCCAATTCTGAGATGCACTTTGGTCTAACTCCTCAGGGAAAGCTCGTACTTGAAAATTGAATCTGTTTTTGTGCTTTTCAGACTGTGAGGAGCATGAATATGTGTTTCTTCGGAAAATCTGAGCTCTGTTTCAAACGTTACGTTTTCTGGCTGAATTGAGCCCTACTGCCAATTCTGAGATGCACTTTGGTCTAACTCCTGAGGGAAATCTCCTACTTGAAAATTGAATCTGTTTTTTTGCTTTTCAGACCGTGAGGGGCATGAATATGTGTTTCTTCTGCAAGTCTGAGCTCTGTGTCAAAAGATACGTTTTCTGGCTGAATTCAGCCCTACTGCCAATTATGAGATGCACTTTGGTCTAACTCCTCTGAGAAAGCTCGTACTTGAAAATTGAAGGCGTATTTGTGCTTTTCAGACTGTGAGGAGCATAAATATGTGTTTCTTCGGAAAATCTGAGCTCTGTGTCAAAAGTTACTATTTCTAGCTGAATTGAGCCCTACTGCCAATTCTGAGATGCACTTTGGTCTAACTCCTCAGGGAAACCTCGTACTTGAAAATTGAAGGCGTATTTGTGCTTTTCAGACCGTGAGGAGCATGAATATGTGTTTCTTTTGCAAATCTGAGCTCTGTGTCAAAAGTAACTTTTTCTGGCTGAATTGGGCCCTACTGCCAATTCTGAGATGCACATTGTTCTAACTCCTCAGGGAAAGCTCATACTTGAAAAGTGAAGGCGTTTTTGTGCTTTTCAGACCGTGAGGAGCATGAATATGTGTTTCTTCGGAAAATCTGAGCTCTGTTTCAAAAGTTACGTTTTCTGGCTGAATTGAGCCCTACTGCCAATTCTGAGATGCACTTTGGTCTAACTACTCAGGGAAAGCTCATACTTGAAAAGTGAAGGCGTTTTTCTGCTTTTCAGACTGTGAGGAGCATGAATATGTGTTTCTTCAGAAAATCTGAGCTCTGTGTCAAAAATTACTTTTTCTGGCTGAATTGAGCTCTACTTCCAATTCTGAGATGCACTTGGGTCTAACTCCTGAGGGAAATCTCCTACTTGAAAATTGAATCTGTTTTTGTGCTTTTCAGACCGTGAGGGGCATGAATATGTGTTTCTTCTGCAAGTCTGAGCTCTGTGTCAAAAGATACGTTTTCTGGCTGAATTCAGCCCTACTGCCAATTCTGAGATGCACATTGTTCTAACTCCTCAGGGAAAGCTCATACTTGAAAATTGAATCTGTTTTTGTGCTTTTCAGACTGTGAGGAGCATGAATATGTGTTTCTTCTGCAAATCTGAGCTCTGTGTCAAATGTTATGTTTTCTGGCTGAATTGAGCCCTACTGCCAATTCTGAGATGCACTTTGGTCTAACTCCTCAGGGAAAGCTCGTACTTGAAAATTGAATCTGTTTTTGTGCTTTTCAGACCGTGAGGAGCATGAATATGTGTTTCTTCTGCAAATCTGAGCTCTGTGTCAAAAGTTACTTAGTCTGGCTGAATTGAGCCCTACTGCCAATTCTGAGATGCACTTTGATCTAACTTCTCAGGGAAATCTCATACTTGAAAAGTGAAGGCGTTTTTGTGCTTTTCAGACTGTGAGGAGCATGAATATGTGTTTCTTCTGCAAATCTGAGCTCTGTGTCAAAAGATACGTTTTCTGGCTGAATTCAGCCCTACTGCCAATTATGAGATGCACTTTGGTCTAACTCCTCTGAGAAAGCTCGTACTTGAAAATTGAATCTGTTTTTGTGCTTTTCAGACTGTGAGGAGCATGAATATGTGTTTCTTCGGAAAATCTGAGCTCTGTTTCAAACGTTACGTTTTCTGGCTGAATTGAGCCCTACTGCCAATTCTGAGATGCACTTTGGTCTAACTACTCAGGGAAAGCTCATACTTGAAAAGTGAAGGCGTTTTTGTGCTTTTCAGACTGTGAGGAGCATGAATATGTGTTTCTTCTGCAAATCTGAGCTCTGTGTCAAAAGTTACGTTTTCTGGCTGAATTGAGCCCTACTGCCAATTCTGAGATGCACATTGTTCTAACTCCTCAGGGAAAGCTCGTACTTGAAAATTGAATCTGTTTTTGTGCTTTTCAGACTGTGAGGAGCATGAATATGTGTTTCTTCTGCAAATCTGAGCTCTGTGTCAAATGTTATGTTTTCTGGCTGAATTGAGCCCTACTGCCAATTCTGAGATGCACTTTGGTCTAACTCCTCAGGGAAAGCTCGTACTTGAAAAGTGAAGGCGTTTTTGTGCTTTTCAGACTGTGAGGAGCATGAATATGTGTTTCTTCTGCAAATCTTAGCTCTGTGTCAAAAGTAACTTTTTCTGGCTGAATTGGGCCCTACTGCCAATTCTGAGATGCACATTGTTCTAACTCCTCAGGGAAAGCTCATACTTGAAACGTGAAGGCGTTTTTGTGCTTTTCAGACCGTGAGGAGCATGAATATGTGTTTCTTCTGCAAGTCTGAGCTCTGTGTCAAAAGATACGTTTTCTGGCTGAATTCAGCCCTACTGCCAATTCTGAGATGCACATTGTTCTAACTCCTCAGGGAAAGCTCGTACTTGAAAATTGAATCTGTTTTTGTGCTTTTCAGACTGTGAGGAGCATGAATATGTGTTTCTTCTGCAAATCTGAGCTCTGTGTCAAATGTTATGTTTTCTGGCTGAATTGAGCCCTACTGCCAATTCTGAGATGCACTTTGGTCTAACTCCTCAGGGAAAGCTCGTACTTGAAAATTGAATCTGTTTTTGTGCTTTTCAGACTGTGAGGAGCATGAATATGTGTTTCTTCGGAAAATCTGAGCTCTGTTTCAAACGTTACGTTTTCTGGCTGAATTGAGCCCTACTGCCAATTCTGAGATGCACTTTGGTCTAACTCCTGAGGGAAATCTCCTACTTGAAAATTGAATCTGTTTTTTTGCTTTTCAGACCGTGAGGGGCATGAATATGTGTTTCTTCTGCAAGTCTGAGCTCTGTGTCAAAAGATACGTTTTCTGGCTGAATTCAGCCCTACTGCCAATTATGAGATGCACTTTGGTCTAACTCCTCTGAGAAAGCTCGTACTTGAAAATTGAAGGCGTATTTGTGCTTTTCAGACTGTGAGGAGCATAAATATGTGTTTCTTCGGAAAATCTGAGCTCTGTGTCAAAAGTTACTATTTCTAGCTGAATTGAGCCCTACTGCCAATTCTGAGATGCACTTTGGTCTAACTCCTCAGGGAAACCTCGTACTTGAAAATTGAAGGCGTATTTGTGCTTTTCAGACCGTGAGGAGCATGAATATGTGTTTCTTTTGCAAATCTGAGCTCTGTGTCAAAAGTAACTTTTTCTGGCTGAATTGGGCCCTACTGCCAATTCTGAGATGCACATTGTTCTAACTCCTCAGGGAAAGCTCATACTTGAAAAGTGAAGGCGTTTTTGTGCTTTTCAGACCGTGAGGAGCATGAATATGTGTTTCTTCGGAAAATCTGAGCTCTGTTTCAAAAGTTACGTTTTCTGGCTGAATTGAGCCCTACTGCCAATTCTGAGATGCACTTTGGTCTAACTACTCAGGGAAAGCTCATACTTGAAAAGTGAAGGCGTTTTTCTGCTTTTCAGACTGTGAGGAGCATGAATATGTGTTTCTTCAGAAAATCTGAGCTCTGTGTCAAAAATTACTTTTTCTGGCTGAATTGAGCTCTACTTCCAATTCTGAGATGCACTTGGGTCTAACTCCTGAGGGAAATCTCCTACTTGAAAATTGAATCTGTTTTTGTGCTTTTCAGACCGTGAGGGGCATGAATATGTGTTTCTTCTGCAAGTCTGAGCTCTGTGTCAAAAGATACGTTTTCTGGCTGAATTCAGCCCTACTGCCAATTCTGAGATGCACATTGTTCTAACTCCTCAGGGAAAGCTCATACTTGAAAATTGAATCTGTTTTTGTGCTTTTCAGACTGTGAGGAGCATGAATATGTGTTTCTTCTGCAAATCTGAGCTCTGTGTCAAATGTTATGTTTTCTGGCTGAATTGAGCCCTACTGCCAATTCTGAGATGCACTTTGGTCTAACTCCTCAGGGAAAGCTCGTACTTGAAAATTGAATCTGTTTTTGTGCTTTTCAGACCGTGAGGAGCATGAATATGTGTTTCTTCTGCAAATCTGAGCTCTGTGTCAAAAGTTACTTAGTCTGGCTGAATTGAGCCCTACTGCCAATTCTGAGATGCACTTTGATCTAACTTCTCAGGGAAATCTCATACTTGAAAAGTGAAGGCGTTTTTGTGCTTTTCAGACTGTGAGGAGCATGAATATGTGTTTCTTCTGCAAATCTGAGCTCTGTGTCAAAAGATACGTTTTCTGGCTGAATTCAGCCCTACTGCCAATTATGAGATGCACTTTGGTCTAACTCCTCTGAGAAAGCTCGTACTTGAAAATTGAATCTGTTTTTGTGCTTTTCAGACTGTGAGGAGCATGAATATGTGTTTCTTCGGAAAATCTGAGCTCTGTTTCAAACGTTACGTTTTCTGGCTGAATTGAGCCCTACTGCCAATTCTGAGATGCACTTTGGTCTAACTACTCAGGGAAAGCTCATACTTGAAAAGTGAAGGCGTTTTTGTGCTTTTCAGACTGTGAGGAGCATGAATATGTGTTTCTTCTGCAAATCTGAGCTCTGTGTCAAAAGTTACGTTTTCTGGCTGAATTGAGCCCTACTGCCAATTCTGAGATGCACATTGTTCTAACTCCTCAGGGAAAGCTCGTACTTGAAAATTGAATCTGTTTTTGTGCTTTTCAGACTGTGAGGAGCATGAATATGTGTTTCTTCTGCAAATCTGAGCTCTGTGTCAAATGTTATGTTTTCTGGCTGAATTGAGCCCTACTGCCAATTCTGAGATGCACTTTGGTCTAACTCCTCAGGGAAAGCTCGTACTTGAAAAGTGAAGGCGTTTTTGTGCTTTTCAGACTGTGAGGAGCATGAATATGTGTTTCTTCTGCAAATCTTAGCTCTGTGTCAAAAGTAACTTTTTCTGGCTGAATTGGGCCCTACTGCCAATTCTGAGATGCACATTGTTCTAACTCCTCAGGGAAAGCTCATACTTGAAACGTGAAGGCGTTTTTGTGCTTTTCAGACCGTGAGGAGCATGAATATGTGTTTCTTCGGAAAATCTGAGCTCTGTTTCAAACGTTACGTTTTCTGGCTGAATTGAGCCCTACTGCCAATTCTGAGATGCACTTTGGTCTAACTCCTCAGGGAAACCTCGTACTTGAAAATTGAAGGCGTTTTTGTGCTTTTCAGACCGTGAGGAGCATGAATATGTGTTTCTTTTGCAAATCTGAGCTCTGTGTCAAAAGTAACTTTTTCTGGCTGAATTGGGCCCTACTGCCAATTCTGAGATGCACATTGTTCTAACTCCTCAGGGAAAGCTCATACTTGAAAAGTGAAGGCGTTTTTGTGCTTTTCAGACCGTGAGGAGCATGAATATGTGTTTCTTCGGAAAATCTGAGCTCTGTTTCAAAAGTTACGTTTTCTGGCTGAATTGAGCCCTACTGCCAATTCTGAGATGCACTTTGGTCTAACTACTCAGGGAAAGCTCATACTTGAAAAGTGAAGGCGTTTTTGTGCTTTTCAGACTGTGAGGAGCATGAATATGTGTTTCTTCAGAAAATCTGAGCTCTGTGTCAAAAATTACTTTTTCTGGCTGAATTGAGCTCTACTTCCAATTCTGAGATGCACTTGGGTCTAACTCCTGAGGGAAATCTCCTACTTGAAAATTGAATCTGTTTTTGTGCTTTTCAGACCGTGAGGGGCATGAATATGTGTTTCTTCTGCAAGTCTGAGCTCTGTGTCAAAAGATACGTTTTCTGGCTGAATTCAGCCCTACTGCCAATTCTGAGATGCACATTGTTCTAACTCCTCAGGGAAAGCTCGTACTTGAAAATTGAATCTGTTTTTGTGCTTTTCAGACTGTGAGGAGCATGAATATGTGTTTCTTCTGCAAATCTGAGCTCTGTGTCAAATGTTATGTTTTCTGGCTGAATTGAGCCCTACTGCCAATTCTGAGATGCACTTTGGTCTAACTCCTCAGGGAAAGCTCGTACTTGAAAATTGAATCTGTTTTTGTGCTTTTCAGACTGTGAGGAGCATGAATATGTGTTTCTTCGGAAAATCTGAGCTCTGTTTCAAACGTTACGTTTTCTGGCTGAATTGAGCCCTACTGCCAATTCTGAGATGCACTTTGGTCTAACTACTCAGGGAAAGCTCATACTTGAAAAGTGAAGGCGTTTTTGTGCTTTTCAGACTGTGAGGAGCATGAATATGTGTTTCTTCAGAAAATCTGAGTTCTGTGTCAAAAATTACTTTTTCTGGCTGAATTGAGCTCTACTTCCAATTCTGAGATGCACTTGGGTCAAACTCCTGAGGGAAATCTCGTACTTGAAAATTGAATCTGTTTTTGTGCTTTTCAGACCGTGAGGGGCATGAATATGTGTTTCTTTTGCAAATCTGAGCTCTGTGTCAAATGATATGTTTTCTGGCTGAATTGAGCCCTACTGCCAATTCTGAGATGCACTTTGGTCTAACACCTCAGGGAAAGCTCGTACTTGAAAATTGAAGGCGTATTTGTTCTTTTCAGACTGTGAGGAGCATGAATATGTGTTTCTTCTGCAAATCGGAGCTCTGTGTCAAAAGTTACGTTTTCTGGCTGAATTGAGCCCTACTGCCAATTCTGAGATGCACATTGTTCTAACTCCTCAGGGAAAGCTCGTACTTGAAAATTGAATCTGTTTTTGTGCTTTTCAGACTGTGAGGAGCATGAATATGTGTTTCTTCTGCAAATCTGAGCTCTGTGTCAAATGTTATGTTTTCTGGCTGAATTGAGCCCTACTGCCAATTCTGAGATGCACTTTGGTCTAACTACTCAGGGAAAGCTCATACTTGAAAAGTGAAGGCGTTTTTGTGCTTTTCAGACTGTGAGGAGCATGAATATGTGTTTCTTCTGCAAATCTTAGCTCTGTGTCAAAAGTAACTTTTTCTGGCTGAATTGGGCCCTACTGCCAATTCTGAGATGCACATTGTTCTAACTCCTCAGGGAAAGCTCATACTTGAAACGTGAAGGCGTTTTTGTGCTTTTCAGACCGTGAGGAGCATGAATATGTGTTTCTTCGGAAAATCTGAGCTCTGTTTCAAACGTTACGTTTTCTGGCTGAATTGAGCCCTACTGCCAATTCTGAGATGCACTTTGGTCTAACTACTCAGGGAAAGCTCAGACTTGAAAAGTGAAGGCGTTTTTGTGCTTTTCAGACTGTGAGGAGCATGAATATGTGTTTCTTCAGAAAATCTGAGTTCTGTGTCAAAAATTACTTTTTCTGGCTGAATTGAGCTCTACTTCCAATTCTGAGATGCACTTGGGTCTAACTCCTGAGGGAAATCTCGTACTTGAAAATTGAATCTGTTTTTGTGCTTTTCAGACCGTGAGGGGCATGAATATGTGTTTCTTTTGCAAATCTGAGCTCTGTGTCAAATGATATGTTTTCTGGCTGAATTGAGCCCTACTGCCAATTCTGAGATGCACTTTGGTCTAACACCTCAGGGAAAGCTCGTACTTGAAAATTGAAGGCATTTTTGTGCTTTTCAGACCGTGAGGAGCATGAATATGTGTTTCTTTTGCAAATCTGAGCTCTGTGTCAAATGTTATGTTTTCTGGCTGAATTGAGCCCTACTGCCAATTCTGAGATGCACTTTGGTCTAACACCTCAGGGAAAGCTCGTACTTGAAAATTGAAGGCGTATTTGTTCTTTTCAGACTGTGAGGAGCATGAATATGTGTTTCTTCTGCAAATCTGAGCTCTGTGTCAAAAGTTACGTTTTCTGGCTGAATTGAGCCCTACTGCCAATTCTGAGATGCACATTGTTCTAACTCCTCAGGGAAAGCTCATACTTGAAACGTGAAGGCGTTTTTGTGCTTTTCAGACCGTGAGGAGCATGAATATGTGTTTCTTCGGAAAATCTGAGCTCTGTTTCAAACGTTACGTTTTCTGGCTGAATTGAGCCCTACTGCCAATTCTGAGATGCACTTTGGTCTAACTACTCAGGGAAAGCTCAGACTTGAAAAGTGAAGGCGTTTTTGTGCTTTTCAGACTGTGAGGAGCATGAATATGTGTTTCTTCAGAAAATCTGAGTTCTGTGTCAAAAATTACTTTTTCTGGCTGAATTGAGCTCTACTTCCAATTCTGAGATGCACTTGGGTCTAACTCCTGAGGGAAATCTCGTACTTGAAAATTGAATCTGTTTTTGTGCTTTTCAGACCGTGAGGGGCATGAATATGTGTTTCTTTTGCAAATCTGAGCTCTGTGTCAAATGATATGTTTTCTGGCTGAATTGAGCCCTACTGCCAATTCTGAGATGCACTTTGGTCTAACACCTCAGGGAAAGCTCGTACTTGAAAATTGAAGGCATTTTTGTGCTTTTCAGACCGTGAGGAGCATGAATATGTGTTTCTTTTGCAAATCTGAGCTCTGTGTCAAATGTTATGTTTTCTGGCTGAATTGAGCCCTACTGCCAATTCTGAGATGCACTTTGGTCTAACACCTCAGGGAAAGCTCGTACTTGAAAATTGAAGGCGTATTTGTTCTTTTCAGACGGTGAGGAGCATGAATATGTGTTTCTTCTGCAAATCTGAGCTCTGTGTCAAAAGTTACGTTTTCTGGCTGAATTGAGCCCTACTGCCAATTCTGAGATGCACATTGTTCTAACTCCTCAGGGAAAGCTCGTACTTGAAAATTGAATCTGTTTTTGTTCTTTTCAGACTGTGAGGAGCATGAATATGTGTTTCTTCTGCAAATCTGAGCTCTGTGTCAAATGTTATGTTTTCTGGCTGAATTGAGCCCTACTGCCAATTCTGAGATGCACTTTGGTCTAACTCCTCAGGGAAAGCTCGTACTTGAAAAGTGAAGGCGTTTTTGTGCTTTTCAGACTGTGAGGAGCATGAATATGTGTTTCTTCTGCAAATCTGAGCTCTGTGTCAAAAGTAACTTTTTCTGGCTGAATTGGGCCCTACTGCCAATTCTGAGATGCACATTGTTCTAACTCCTCAGGGAAAGCTCATACTTGAAACGTGAAGGCGTTTTTGTGCTTTTCAGACCGTGAGGAGCATGAATATGTGTTTCTTCGGAAAATCTGAGCTCTGTTTCAAACGTTACGTTTTCTGGCTGAATTGAGCCCTACTGCCAATTCTGAGATGCACTTTGGTCTAACTACTCAGGGAAAGCTCATACTTGAAAAGTGAAGGCGTTTTTGTGCTTTTCAGACTGTGAGGAGCATGAATATGTGTTTCTTCAGAAAATCTGAGTTCTGTGTCAAAAATTACTATTTCTGGCTGAATTGAGCTCTACTTCCAATTCTGAGATGCACTTGGGTCTAACTCCTGAGGGAAATCTCGTACTTGAAAATTGAATCTGTTTTTGTGCTTTTCAGACCGTGAGGGGCATGAATATGTGTTTCTTTTGCAAATCTGAGCTCTGTGTCAAATGATATGTTTTCTGGCTGAATTGAGCCCTACTGCCAATTCTGAGATGCACTTTGGTCTAACACCTCAGGGAAAGCTCGTACTTGAAAATTGAAGGCATTTTTGTGCTTTTCAGACCGTGAGGAGCATGAATATGTGTTTCTTTTGCAAATCTGAGCTCTGTGTCAAATGTTATGTTTTCTGGCTGAATTGAGCCCTACTGCCAATTCTGAGATGCACTTTGGTCTAACACCTCAGGGAAAGCTCGTACTTGAAAATTGAAGGCGTATTTGTTCTTTTCAGACTGTGAGGAGCATGAATATGTGTTTCTTCTTCTTTAAATCTGAGCTCTGTGTCAAAAGTTACGTTTTCTGGCTGAATTGAGCCCTACTGCCAATTCTGAGATGCACATTGTTCTAACTCCTCAGGGAAAGCTCGTACTTGAAAATTGAATCTGTTTTTGTGCTTTTCAGACTGTGAGGAGCATGAATATGTGTTTCTTCTGCAAATCTGAGCTCTGTGTCAAATGTTATGTTTTCTGGCTGAATTGAGCCCTACTGCCAATTCTGAGATGCACTTTGGTCTAACTCCTCAGGGAAAGCTCGTACTTGAAAAGTGAAGGCGTTTTTGTGCTTTTCAGACTGTGAGGAGCATGAATATGTGTTTCTTCTGCAAATCTGAGCTCTGTGTCAAAAGTAACTTTTTCTGGCTGAATTGGGCCCCTACTGCCAATTCTGAGATGCACATTGTTCTAACTCCTCAGGGAAAGCTCATACTTGAAACGTGAAGGCGTTTTTTGTGCTTTTCAGACTGTGAGGAGCATGAATATGTGTTTCTTCAGAAAATCTGAGCTCTGTGTCAAATGTTATGTTTTCTGGCTGAATTGAGCCCTACTGCCAATTCTGAGATGCACTTTGGTCTAACTCCTCAGGGGAAAGCTCGTACTTGAAAATTGAATCTGTTTTTGTGCTTTTCAGACCGTGAGGAGCATGAATATGTGTTTCTTCTGCAAATCTGAGCTCTGTGTCAAATGTTATGTTTTCTGGCTGAATTGAGCCCTACTGCCAATTCTGAGATGCACTTTGGTCTAACTCCTCAGGGAAAGCTCGTACTTGAAAAGTGAAGGCGTTTTTGTGCTTTTCAGGACTGTGAGGAGCATGAATATGTGTTTCTTCTGCAAATCTGAGCTCTGTGTCAAAAGTAACTTTTTCTGGCTGAATTGGGCCCTACTGCCAATTCTGAGATGCACATTGTTCTAACTCCTCAGGGAAAGCTCATACTTGAAACGTGAAGGCGTTTTTGTGCTTTTCAGACCGTGAGGAGCATGAATATGGTTTCTTCGGAAAATCTGAGCTCTGTTTCAAACGTTACGTTTTGTGGCTGAATTGAGCCCTACTGCCAATTCTGAGATGCACTTTGGTCTAACTACTCAGGGAAAGCTCATACTTGAAAAGTGAAGGCGTTTTTGTGCTTTTCAGACTGTGAGGAGCATGAATATGTGTTTCTTCAGAAAATCTGAGTTCTGTGTCAAAAATTACTTTTTCTGGCTGAATTGAGCTCTACTTCCAATTCTGAGATGCACTTGGGTCTAACTCCTGAGGGAAATCTCCTACTTGAAAATTGAATCTGTTTTTGTGCTTTTCAGGAACCGTGAAGGGGCATGAATATGTGTTTCTTCTGCAAGTCTGAGCTCTGTGTCAAAAGATACGTTTTCTGGCTGAATTCAGCCTACTGCCAATTCTGAGATGCACATTGTTCTAACTCCTCAGGGAAAGCTCGTACTTGAAAATTGAATCTGTTTTGTGCTTTTCAGACCGTGAGGAGCATGAATATGTGTTTCTTCTGCAAATCTGAGCTCTGTGTCAAAAGTTACTTAGTCTGGCTGAATTGAGCCCTACTGCCAATTCTGAGATGCACTTTGATCTAACTTCTCAGGGAAATCTCATACTTGAAAAGTGAAGGCGTTTTTGTGCTTTTCAGACTGTGAGGAGCATGAATATGTGTTTCTTCTGCAAATCTGAGCTCTGTGTCAAAGATACGTTTTCTGGCTGAATTCAGCCCTACTGCCAATTATGAGATGCACTTTGGTCTAACTCCTCTGAGAAAGCTCGTACTTGAAAATTGAATCTGTTTTTGTGCTTTTCAGACTGTGAGGAGCATGAATATGTGTTTCTTCGGAAAATCTGAGCTCTGTTTCAAACGTTACGTTTTCTGGCTGAATTGAGCCCTACTGCCAATTCTGAGATGCACCTTTGGTCTAACTACTCAGGGAAAGCTCATACTTGAAAAGTGAAGGCGTTTTTGTGCTTTTCAGACTGTGAGGAGCATGAATATGTGTTTCTTCAGAAAATCTGAGTTCTGTGTCAAAAATTACTTTTTCTGGCTGAATTGAGCTCTACTTCCACTTCTGAGATGCACTTGGGTCTAACTCCTGAGGGAAATCTCGTACTTGAAAATTGAATCTGTTTTTGTGCTTTTCAGACCGTGAGGGGCATGAATATGTGTTTCTTTTGCAAATCTGAGCTCTGTGTCAAATGATATGTTTTCTGGCTGAATTGAGCCCTACTGCCAATTCTGAGATGCACTTTGGTCTAACACCTCAGGGAAAGCTCGTACTTGAAAATTGAAGGCGTATTTGTTCTTTTCAGACTGTGAGGAGCGATGAATATGTGTTTCTTCTGCAAATCTGAGCTCTGTGTCAAAAGTTACGTTTTCTGGCTGAATTGAGCCCTACTGCCAATTCTGAGATGCACATTGTTCTAACTCCTCAGGGAAAGCTCGTACTTGAAAATTGAATCTGTTTTGTGTGCTTTTCAGACTGTGAGGAGCATGAATATGTGTTTCTTCTGCAAATCTGAGCTCTGTGTCAAATGTTATGTTTTCTGGCTGAATTGAGCCCTACTGCCAATTCTGAGATGCACTTTGGTCTAACTACTCAGGGAAAGCTCATACTTGAAAAGTGAAGGCGTTTTTGTGCTTTTCAGACTGTGAGGGAGCATGAATATGTGTTTCTTCTGCAAATCTTAGCTCTGTGTCAAAAGTAACTTTTCTGGCTGAATTGGGCCCTACTGCCAATTCTGAGATGCACATTGTTCTAACTCCTCAGGGAAAGCTCATACTTGAAACGTGAAGGCGTTTTTGTGCTTTTCAGACCGTGAGGAGCATGAATATGTGTTTCTTCGGAAAATCTGAGCTCTGTTTCAAACGTTACGTTTTCTGGCTGAATTGAGCCCTACTGCCAATTCTGAGATGCACTTTGGTCTAACTACTCAGGGAAAGCTCATACTTGAAAAGTGAAGGCGTTTTTGTGCTTTTCAGACTGTGAGGAGCATGAATATGTGTTTCTTCAGAAAATCTGAGTTCTGTGTCAAAAATTACTTTTTCTGGCTGAATTGAGCTCTACTTCCAATTCTGAGATGCACTTGGGTCTAACTCCTGAGGGAAATCTCGTACTTGAAAATTGAATCTGTTTTTGTGCTTTTCAGACCGTGAGGGGCATGAATATGTGTTTCTTTTGCAAATCTGAGCTCTGTGTCAAATGATATGTTTTCTGGCTGAATTGAGCCCTACTGCCAATTCTGAGATGCACTTTGGTCTAACACCTCAGGGAAAGCTCGTACTTGAAAATTGAAGGCATTTTTGTGCTTTTCAGACCGTGAGGAGCATGAATATGTGTTTCTTTTGCAAATCTGAGCTCTGTGTCAAATGTTATGTTTTCTGGCTGAATTGAGCCCTACTGCCAATTCTGAGATGCACTTTGGTCTAACACCTCAGGGAAAGCTCGTACTTGAAAATTGAAGGCGTATTTGTTCTTTTCAGACTGTGAGGAGCATGAATATGTGTTTCTTCTGCAAATCTGAGCTCTGTGTCAAAAGTTACGTTTTCTGGCTGAATTGAGCCCTACTGCCAATTCTGAGATGCACATTGTTCTAACTCCTCAGGGAAAGCTCGTACTTGAAAATTGAATCTGTTTTTGTGCTTTTCAGACTGTGAGGAGCATGAATATGTGTTTCTTCTGCAAATCTGAGCTCTGTGTCAAATGTTATGTTTTCTGGCTGAATTGAGCCCTACTGCCAATTCTGAGATGCACTTTGGTCTAACTCCTCAGGGAAAGCTCGTACTTGAAAAGTGAAGGCGTTTTTGTGCTTTTCAGACTGTGAGGAGCATGAATATGTGTTTCTTCTGCAAATCTGAGCTCTGTGTCAAAAGTAACTTTTTCTGGCTGAATTGGGCCCTACTGCCAATTCTGAGATGCACATTGTTCTAACTCCTCAGGGAAAGCTCATACTTGAAACGTGAAGGCGTTTTTGTGCTTTTCAGACCGTGAGGAGCATGAATATGTGTTTCTTCTGCAAATCTGAGCTCTGTGTCAAAAGTTACGTTTTCTGGCTGAATTGAGCCCTACTGCCAATTCTGAGATGCACATTGTTCTAACTCCTCAGGGAAAGCTCGTACTTGAAAATTGAATCTGTTTTTGTGCTTTTCAGACTGTGAGAAGCATGAATATGTGTTTCTTCTGCAAATCTGAGCTCTGTGTCAAATGTTATGTTTTCTGGCTGAATTGAGCTCTACTTCCAATTCTGAGATGCACTTGGGTCTAACTCCTGAGGGAAATCTCGTACTTGAAAATTGAATCTGTTTTTGTGCTTTTCAGACCGTGAGGGGCATGAATATGTGTTTCTTTTGCAAATCTGAGCTCTGTGTCAAATGATATGTTTTCTGGCTGAATTGAGCCCTACTGCCAATTCTGAGATGCACTTTGGTCTAACACCTCAGGGAAAGCTCGTACTTGAAAATTGAAGGCATTTTTGTGCTTTTCAGACCGTGAGGAGCATGAATATGTGTTTCTTTTGCAAATCTGAGCTCTGTGTCAAATGTTATGTTTTCTGGCTGAATTGAGCCCTACTGCCAATTCTGAGATACACTTTGGTCTAACACCTCAGGGAAAGCTCGTACTTGAAAAGTGAAGGCGTTTTTGTGCTTTTCAGACTGTGAGGAGCATGAATATGTGTTTCTTCAGAAAATCTGAGTTCTGTGTCAAAAATTACTTTTTCTGGCTGAATTGAGCTCTACTTCCAATTCTGAGATGCACTTGGGTCTAACTCCTGAGGGAAATCTCGTACTTGAAAATTGAATCTGTTTTTGTGCTTTTCAGACTGTGAGGAGCATGAATATGTGTTTCTTCTGCAAATCTGAGCTCTGTGTCAAATGTTATGTTTTCTGGCTGAATTGAGCTCTACTTCCAATTCTGAGATGCACTTGGGTCTAACTCCTGAGGGAAATCTCGTACTTGAAAATTGAATCTGTTTTTGTGCTTTTCAGACCGTGAGGGGCATGAATATGTGTTTCTTTTGCAAATCTGAGCTCTGTGTCAAATGATATGTTTTCTGGCTGAATTGAGCCCTACTGCCAATTCTGAGATGCACTTTGGTCTAACACCTCAGGGAAAGCTCGTACTTGAAAATTGAAGGCATTTTTGTGCTTTTCAGACCGTGAGGAGCATGAATATGTGTTTCTTTTGCAAATCTGAGCTCTGTGTCAAATGTTATGTTTTCTGGCTGAATTGAGCCCTACTGCCAATTCTGAGATGCACTTTGGTCTAACACCTCAGGGAAAGCTCGTACTTGAAAATTGAAGGCGTATTTGTTCTTTTCAGACTGTGAGGAGCATGAATATGTGTTTCTTCTGCAAATCTGAGTACTGTGTCAAAAGTTACGTTTTCTGGCTGAATTGAGCTCTACTTCCAATTCTGAGATGCACTTGGGTCTAACTCCTGAGGGAAATCTCCTACTTGAAAATTGAATCTGTTTTTGTGCTTTTCAGACCGTGAGGGGCATGAATATGTGTTTCTTCTGCAAGTCTGAGCTCTGTGTCAAAAGATACGTTTTCTGGCTGAATTCAGCCCTACTGCCAATTCTGAGATGCACATTGTTCTAACTCCTCAGGGAAAGCTCGTACTTGAAAATTGAATCTGTTTTTGTGCTTTTCAGACCGTGAGGAGCATGAATATGTGTTTCTTCTGCAAATCTGAGCTCTGTGTCAAAAGTTACTTAGTCTGGCTGAATTGAGCCCTACTGCCAATTCTGAGATGCACTTTGATCTAACTTCTCAGGGAAATCTCATACTTGAAAAGTGAAGGCGTTTTTGTGCTTTTCAGACTGTGAGGAGCATGAATATGTGTTTCTTCTGCAAATCTGAGCTCTGTGTCAAAAGATACGTTTTCTGGCTGAATTCAGCCCTACTGCCAATTATGAGATGCACTTTGGTCTAACTCCTCTGAGAAAGCTCGTACTTGAAAATTGAATCTGTTTTTGTGCTTTTCAGACTGTGAGGAGCATGAATATGTGTTTCTTCGGAAAATCTGAGCTCTGTTTCAAACGTTACGTTTTCTGGCTGAATTGAGCCCTACTGCCAATTCTGAGATGCACTTTGGTCTAACTAGTCAGGGAAAGCTCATACTTGAAAAGTGAAGGCGTTTTTGTGCTTTTCAGACTGTGAGGAGCATGAATATGTGTTTCTTCAGAAAATCTGAGTTCTGTGTCAAAAATTACTTTTTCTGGCTGAATTGAGCTCTACTTCCACTTCTGAGATGCACTTGGGTCTAACTCCTGAGGGAAATCTCGTACTTGAAAATTGAATCTGTTTTTGTGCTTTTCAGACCGTGAGGGGCATGAATATGTGTTTCTTTTGCAAATCTGAGCTCTGTGTCAAATGATATGTTTTCTGGCTGAATTGAGCCCTACTGCCAATTCTGAGATGCACTTTGGTCTAACACCTCAGGGAAAGCTCGTACTTGAAAATTGAAGGCGTATTTGTTCTTTTCAGACTGTGAGGAGCATGAATATGTGTTTCTTCTGCAAATCTGAGCTCTGTGTCAAAAGTTACGTTTTCTGGCTGAATTGAGCCCTACTGCCAATTCTGAGATGCACATTGTTCTAACTCCTCAGGGAAAGCTCGTACTTGAAAATTGAATCTGTTTTTGTGCTTTTCAGACTGTGAGGAGCATGAATATGTGTTTCTTCTGCAAATCTGAGCTCTGTGTCAAATGTTATGTTTTCTGGCTGAATTGAGCCCTACTGCCAATTCTGAGATGCACTTTGGTCTAACTACTCAGGGAAAGCTCATACTTGAAAAGTGAAGGCGTTTTTGTGCTTTTCAGACTGTGAGGAGCATGAATATGTGTTTCTTCTGCAAATCTTAGCTCTGTGTCAAAAGTAACTTTTTCTGGCTGAATTGGGCCCTACTGCCAATTCTGAGATGCACATTGTTCTAACTCCTCAGGGAAAGCTCATACTTGAAACGTGAAGGCGTTTTTGTGCTTTTCAGACCGTGAGGAGCATGAATATGTGTTTCTTCGGAAAATCTGAGCTCTGTTTCAAACGTTACGTTTTCTGGCTGAATTGAGCCCTACTGCCAATTCTGAGATGCACTTTGGTCTAACTACTCAGGGAAAGCTCATACTTGAAAAGTGAAGGCGTTTTTGTGCTTTTCAGACTGTGAGGAGCATGAATATGTGTTTCTTCAGAAAATCTGAGTTCTGTGTCAAAAATTACTTTTTCTGGCTGAATTGAGCTCTACTTCCAATTCTGAGATGCACTTGGGTCTAACTCCTGAGGGAAATCTCGTACTTGAAAATTGAATCTGTTTTTGTGCTTTTCAGACCGTGAGGGGCATGAATATGTGTTTCTTTTGCAAATCTGAGCTCTGTGTCAAATGATATGTTTTCTGGCTGAATTGAGCCCTACTGCCAATTCTGAGATGCACTTTGGTCTAACACCTCAGGGAAAGCTCGTACTTGAAAATTGAAGGCATTTTTGTGCTTTTCAGACCGTGAGGAGCATGAATATGTGTTTCTTTTGCAAATCTGAGCTCTGTGTCAAATGTTATGTTTTCTGGCTGAATTGAGCCCTACTGCCAATTCTGAGATGCACTTTGGTCTAACACCTCAGGGAAAGCTCGTACTTGAAAATTGAAGGCGTATTTGTTCTTTTCAGACTGTGAGGAGCATGAATATGTGTTTCTTCTGCAAATCTGAGCTCTGTGTCAAAAGTTACGTTTTCTGGCTGAATTGAGCCCTACTGCCAATTCTGAGATGCACATTGTTCTAACTCCTCAGGGAAAGCTCGTACTTGAAAATTGAATCTGTTTTTGTGCTTTTCAGACTGTGAGGAGCATGAATATGTGTTTCTTCTGCAAATCTGAGCTCTGTGTCAAATGTTATGTTTTCTGGCTGAATTGAGCCCTACTGCCAATTCTGAGATGCACTTTGGTCTAACTCCTCAGGGAAAGCTCGTACTTGAAAAGTGAAGGCGTTTTTGTGCTTTTCAGACTGTGAGGAGCATGAATATGTGTTTCTTCTGCAAATCTGAGCTCTGTGTCAAAAGTAACTTTTTCTGGCTGAATTGGGCCCTACTGCCAATTCTGAGATGCACATTGTTCTAACTCCTCAGGGAAAGCTCATACTTGAAACGTGAAGGCGTTTTTGTGCTTTTCAGACCGTGAGGAGCATGAATATGTGTTTCTTCTGCAAATCTGAGCTCTGTGTCAAAAGTTACGTTTTCTGGCTGAATTGAGCCCTACTGCCAATTCTGAGATGCACATTGTTCTAACTCCTCAGGGAAAGCTCGTACTTGAAAATTGAATCTGTTTTTGTGCTTTTCAGACTGTGAGGAGCATGAATATGTGTTTCTTCTGCAAATCTGAGCTCTGTGTCAAATGTTATGTTTTCTGGCTGAATTGAGCTCTACTTCCAATTCTGAGATGCACTTGGGTCTAACTCCTGAGGGAAATCTCGTACTTGAAAATTGAATCTGTTTTTGTGCTTTTCAGACCGTGAGGGGCATGAATATGTGTTTCTTTTGCAAATCTGAGCTCTGTGTCAAATGATATGTTTTCTGGCTGAATTGAGCCCTACTGCCAATTCTGAGATGCACTTTGGTCTAACACCTCAGGGAAAGCTCGTACTTGAAAATTGAAGGCATTTTTGTGCTTTTCAGACCGTGAGGAGCATGAATATGTGTTTCTTTTGCAAATCTGAGCTCTGTGTCAAATGTTATGTTTTCTGGCTGAATTGAGCCCTACTGCCAATTCTGAGATGCACTTTGGTCTAACACCTCAGGGAAAGCTCGTACTTGAAAAGTGAAGGCGTTTTTGTGCTTTTCAGACTGTGAGGAGCATGAATATGTGTTTCTTCTGCAAATCTGAGCTCTGTGTCAAATGTTATGTTTTCTGGCTGAATTGAGCTCTACTTCCAATTCTGAGATGCACTTGGGTCTAACTCCTGAGGGAAATCTCGTACTTGAAAATTGAATCTGTTTTTGTGCTTTTCAGACTGTGAGGAGCATGAATATGTGTTTCTTCTGCAAATCTGAGCTCTGTGTCAAATGTTATGTTTTCTGGCTGAATTGAGCTCTACTTCCAATTCTGAGATGCACTTGGGTCTAACTCCTGAGGGAAATCTCGTACTTGAAAATTGAATCTGTTTTTGTGCTTTTCAGACCGTGAGGGGCATGAATATGTGTTTCTTTTGCAAATCTGAGCTCTGTGTCAAATGATATGTTTTCTGGCTGAATTGAGCCCTACTGCCAATTCTGAGATGCACTTTGGTCTAACACCTCAGGGAAAGCTCGTACTTGAAAATTGAAGGCATTTTTGTGCTTTTCAGACCGTGAGGAGCATGAATATGTGTTTCTTTTGCAAATCTGAGCTCTGTGTCAAATGTTATGTTTTCTGGCTGAATTGAGCCCTACTGCCAATTCTGAGATGCACTTTGGTCTAACACCTCAGGGAAAGCTCGTACTTGAAAATTGAAGGCGTATTTGTTCTTTTCAGACTGTGAGGAGCATGAATATGTGTTTCTTCTGCAAATCTGAGTACTGTGTCAAAAGTTACGTTTTCTGGCTGAATTGAGACCTACTGCCAATTCTGAGATGCACATTGTTCTAACTCCTCAGGGAAAGCTCGTACTTGAAAATTGAATCTGTTTTTGTGCTTTTCAGACTGTGAGGAGCATGAATATGTGTTTCTTCTGCAAATCTGAGCTCTGTGTCAAATGTTATGTTTTCTGGCTGAATTGAGCCCTACTGCCAATTCTGAGATGCACTTTGGTCTAACTCCTCAGGGAAAGCTCGTAGTTGAAAAGTGAAGGCGTTTTTGTGCTTTTCAGACTGTGAGGAGCATGAATATGTGTTTCTTCTGCAAATCTGAGCTCTGTGTCAAAAGTAACTTTTTCTGGCTGAATTGGGCCCTACTGCCAATTCTGAGATGCACATTGTTCTAACTCCTCAGGGAAAGCTCATACTTGAAACGTGAAGGCGTTTTTGTGCTTTTCAGACCGTGAGGAGCATGAATATGTGTTTCTTCGGAAAATCTGAGCTCTGTTTCAAACGTTACGTTTTCTGGCTGAATTGAGCCCTACTGCCAATTCTGAGATGCACTTTGGTCTAACTACTCAGGGAAAGCTCATACTTGAAAAGTGAAGGCGTTTTTGTGCTTTTCAGACTGTGAGGAGCATGAATATGTGTTTCTTCAGAAAATCTGAGTTCTGTGTCAAAAATTACTTTTTCTGGCTGAATTGAGCTCTACTTCCAATTCTGAGATGCACTTGGGTCTAACTCCTGAGGGAAATCTCGTACTTGAAAATTGAATCTGTTTTTGTGCTTTTCAGACCGTGAGGGGCATGAATATGTGTTTCTTTTGCAAATCTGAGCTCTGTGTCAAATGATATGTTTTCTGGCTGAATTGAGCCCTACTGCCAATTCTGAGATGCACTTTGGTCTAACACCTCAGGGAAAGCTCGTACTTGAAAATTGAAGGCATTTTTGTGCTTTTCAGACCGTGAGGAGCATGAATATGTGTTTCTTTTGCAAATCTGAGCTCTGTGTCAAATGTTATGTTTTCTGGCTGAATTGAGCCCTACTGCCAATTCTGAGATGCACTTTGGTCTAACACCTCAGGGAAAGCTCGTACTTGAAAATTGAAGGCGTATTTGTTCTTTTCAGACTGTGAGGAGCATGAATATGTGTTTCTTCTGCAAATCTGAGCTCTGTGTCAAAAGTTACGTTTTCTGGCTGAATTGAGCCCTACTGCCAATTCTGAGATGCACATTGTTCTAACTCCTCAGGGAAAGCTCGTACTTGAAAATTGAATCTGTTTTTGTGCTTTTCAGACTGTGAGGAGCATGAATATGTGTTTCTTCTGCAAATCTGAGCTCTGTGTCAAATGTTATGTTTTCTGGCTGAATTGAGCCCTACTGCCAATTCTGAGATGCACTTTGGTCTAACTCCTCAGGGAAAGCTCGTACTTGAAAAGTGAAGGCGTTTTTGTGCTTTTCAGACTGTGAGGAGCATGAATATGTGTTTCTTATGCAAATCTGAGCTCTGTGTAAAAAGTAACTTTTTCTGGCTGAATTGGGCCCTACTGCCAATTCTGAGATGCACATTGTTCTAACTCCTCAGGGAAAGCTCATACTTGAAACGTGAAGGCGTTTTTGTGCTTTTCAGACCGTGAGGAGCATGAATATGTGTTTCTTCGGAAAATCTGAGCTCTGTTTCAAACGTTACGTTTTCTGGCTGAATTGAGCCCTACTGCCAATTCTGAGATGCACTTTGGTCTAACTACTCAGGGAAAGCTCATACTTGAAAAGTGAAGGCGTTTTTGTGCTTTTCAGACTGTGAGGGAGCATGAATATGTGTTTCTTCAGAAAATCTGAGTTCTGTGTCAAAAATTACTTTTTCTGTCTGAATTGAGCTCTACTTCCAATTCTGAGATGCACTTGGGTCTAACTCCTGAGGGAAATCTCGTACTTGAAAATTGAATCTGTTTTTGTGCTTTTCAGACCGTGAGGGGCATGAATATGTGTTTCTTTTGCAAATCTGAGCTCTGTGTCAAATGATATGTTTTCTGGCTGAATTGAGCCCTACTGCCAATTCTGAGATGCACTTTGGTCTAACACCTCAGGGAAAGCTCGTACTTGAAAATTGAAGGCATTTTTGTACTTTTCAGACCGTGAGGAGCATGAATATGTGTTTCTTTTGCAAATCTGAGCTCTGTGTCAAATGTTATGTTTTCTGGCTGAATTGAGCCCTACTGCCAATTCTGAGATGCACTTTGGTCTAACACCTCAGGGAAAGCTCGTACTTGAAAATTGAAGGCGTATTTGTTCTTTTCAGACTGTGAGGAGCATGAATATGTGTTTCTTCTGCAAATCTGAGCTCTGTGTCAAAAGTTACGTTTTCTGGCTGAATTGAGCCCTACTGCCAATTCTGAGATGCACATTGTTCTAACTCCTCAGGGAAAGCTCGTACTTGAAAATTGAATCTGTTTTTGTGCTTTTCAGACTGTGAGGAGCATGAATATGTGTTTCTTCTGCAAAATCTGAGCTCTGTGTCAAATGTTATGTTTTCTGGCTGAATTGAGCCCTACTGCCAATTCTGAGATGCACTTTGGTCTAACTCCTCAGGGAAAGCTCGTACTTGAAAAGTGAAGGCGTTTTTGTGCTTTTCAGACTGTGAGGAGCATGAATATGTGTTTCTTCTGCAAATCTGAGCTCTGTGTCAAAAGTTACTTAGTCTGGCTGAATTGAGCCCTACTGCCAATTCTGAGATGCACTTTGATCTAACTTCTCAGGGAAATCTCATACTTGAAAAGTGAAGGCGTTTTTTGTGCTTTTCAGACTGTGAGGAGCATGAATATGTGTTTCTTCTGCAAATCTGAGCTCTGTGTCAAATGTTATGTTTTCTGGCTGAATTGAGCCCTACTGCCAATTCTGAGATGCACTTTGGTCTAACTCCTCAGGGAAAGCTCGTACTTGAAAATTGAATCTGTTTTTGTGCTTTTCAGACCGTGAGGAGCATGAATATGTGTTTCTTCTGCAAATCTGAGCTCTGTGTCAAAAGTTACTTAGTCTGGCTGAATTGAGCCCTACTGCCAATTCTGAGATGCACTTTGATCTAACTTCTCAGGGAAATCTCATACTTGAAAAGTGAAGGCGTTTTTGTGCTTTTCAGACTGTGAGAGCATGAATATGTGTTTCTTCTGCAAATCTGAGCTCTGTGTCAAATGATATGTTTTCTGGCTGAATTGAGCCCCTACTGCCAATTCTGAGATGCACTTTGGTCTAACACCTCAGGGAAAGCTCGTACTTGAAAATTGGAAGGCGTATTTGTTCTTTTCAGACTGTGAGGAGCATGAATATGTGTTTCTTCTGCAAATCTGAGCTCTGTGTCAAAAGTTACGTTTTCTGGCTGAATTGAGCCCTACTGCCAATTCTGAGATGCACATTGTTCTAACTCCTCAGGGAAAGCTCGTACTTGAAAATTGAATCTGTTTTTGTGCTTTTCAGACTGTGAGGAGCATGAATATGTGTTTCTTCTGCAAATCTGAGCTCTGTGTCAAATGTTATGTTTTCTGGCTGAATTGAGCCCTACTGCCAATTCTGAGATGCACTTTGGTCTAACTCCTCAGGGAAAGCTCGTACTTGAAAATTGAATCTGTTTTTGTGCTTTTCAGACCGTGAGGAGCATGAATATGTGTTTCTTCTGCAAATCTGAGCTCTGTGTCAAAAGTTACTTAGTCTGGCTGAATTGAGCCCTACTGCCAATTCTGAGATGCACTTTGATCTAACTTCTCAGGGAAATCTCATACTTGAAAAGTGAGGGCGTTTTTGTGCTTTTCAGACTGTGAGGAGCATGAATATGTGTTTCTTCTGCAAATCTGAGCTCTGTGTCAAAAGTTTACTTTTTTCTGGGTGAATTGAGCCCTACTGCCAATTCTGAGATGCACTTTGGTCTAACTTCTCAGGGAAAGCTCATACTTGAAAAGTGAAGGGGTTTTTGTGCTTTTCAGACTGTGAGGAGCATGAATATGTCGTTCTTCTGCAAATCTGAGCTCTGTGTCAAAAGTTACGTTTTCTGGCTGAATTGAGCCCTACTGCCAATTCTGAGATGCACTTTGGTCTAACACCTCAGGGAAAGCTCGTACTTGAAAATTGAAGGCGTATTTGTACTTTTCAGACTGTGAGGAGCATGAATATGTGTTTCTTCTGCAAATCTGAGCTCTGTGTCAAATGTTACGTTTTCTGGCTGAATTGAGCCCTACTGCCAATTCTGAGATGCACTTTGGTCTAACACCTCAGGGAAAGCTCGTACTTGAAAATTGAAGGCGTATTTGTACTTTTCAGACTGTGAGGAGCATGAATATGTGTTTCTTCTGCAAATCTGAGCTCTGTGTCAAATGTTATGTTTTCTGGCTGAATTGAGCCCTACTGCCAATTCTGAGATGCACTTTGGTCTAACTCCTCAGGGAAAGCTCGTACTTGAAAATTGAATCTGTTTTTGTGCTTTTCAGACCGTGAGGAGCATGAATATGTGTTTCTTCTGCAAATCTGAGCTCTGTGTCAAAAGTTACTTAGTCTGGCTGAATTGAGCCCTACTGCCAATTCTGAGATGCACTTTGATCTAACTTCTCAGGGAAATCTCATACTTGAAAAGTGAAGGCGTTTTTGTGCTTTTCAGACTGTGAGGAGCATGAATATGTGTTTTCTTCTGCAAATCTGAGCTCTGTGTCAAAAGTTACTTTTTCTGGGTGAATTGAGCCCTACTGCCAATTCTGAGATTCACTTTGGTCTAACTTCTCAGGGAAAGCTCATACTTGAAAATTGAAGGCGTATTTGTTCTTTTCAGACTGTGAGGAGCATGAATATGTGTTTCTTCTGCAAATCTGAGCTCTGTGTCAAATGTTACGTTCTCTGGCTGAATTGAGCCATACTGCCAATTCTGAGATGCACTTGGGTCTAACTCCTGAGGGAAATCTCCTACTTGAAAATTGAATCTGTTTTTGTGCTTTTCAGACCGTGAGGGGCATGAATATGTGTTTCTTCTGCAAGTCTGAGCTCTGTGTCAAAAGATACGTTTTCTGGCTGAATTCAGCCCTACTGCCAATTATGAGATGCACTTTGGTCTAACTCCTCTGAGAAAGCTCGTACTTGAAAATTGAAGGCGTATTTGTGCTTTTCAGACTGTGAGGAGCATAAATATGTGTTTCTTCGGAAAATCTGAGCTCTGTGTCAAAAGTTACTATTTCTAGCTGAATTGAGCCCTACTGCCAATTCTGAGATGCACTTTGGTCTAACTCCTCAGGGAAACCTCGTACTTGAAAATTGAAGGCGTTTTTGTGCTTTTCAGACCGTGAGGAGCATGAATATGTGTTTCTTTTGCAAATCTGAGCTCTGTGTCAAAAGTAACTTTTTCTGGCTGAATTGGGCCCTACTGCCAATTCTGAGATGCACATTGTTCTAACTCCTCAGGGAAAGCTCATACTTGAAAAGTGAAGGCGTTTTTGTGCTTTTCAGACCGTGAGGAGCATGAATATGTGTTTCTTCGGAAAATCTGAGCTCTGTTTCAAAAGTTACGTTTTCTGGCTGAATTGAGCCCTACTGCCAATTCTGAGATGCACTTTGGTCTAACTACTCAGGGAAAGCTCATACTTGAAAAGTGAAGGCGTTTTTCTGCTTTTCAGACTGTGAGGAGCATGAATATGTGTTTCTTCTGCAAATCTGAGCTCTGTGTCAAAAGTTACTTTTTTCTGGGTGAATTGAGCCCTACTGCCAATTCTGAGATGCACTTTGGTCTAACTTCTCAGGGAAAGCTCATACTTGAAAAGTGAAGGGGTTTTTTGTGCTTTTCAGACTGTGAGGAGCATGAATATGTCGTTCTTCTGCAAATCTGAGCTCTGTGTCAAAAGTTACGTTTTCTGGCTGAATTGAGCCCTACTGCCAATTCTGAGATGCACTTTGGTCTAACACCTCAGGGAAAGCTCGTACTTGAAAATTGAAGGCGTATTTGTACTTTTCAGACTGTGAGGAGCATGAATATGTGTTTCTTCTGCAAATCTGAGCTCTGTGTCAAATGTTACGTTTTCTGGCTGAATTGAGCCCTACTGCCAATTCTGAGATGCACTTTGGTCTAACACCTCAGGGAAAGCTCGTACTTGAAAATTGAAGGCGTATTTGTACTTTTCAGACTGTGAGGAGCATGAATATGTGTTTCTTCTGCAAATCTGAGCTCTGTGTCAAATGTTATGTTTTCTGGCTGAATTGAGCCCTACTGCAATTCTGAGATGCACTTTGGTCTAACTCCTCAGGGAAAGCTCGTACTTGAAAATTGAATCTGTTTTTGTGCTTTTCAGACCGTGAGGAGCATGAATATGTGTTTCTTCTGCAAATCTGAGCTCTGTGTCAAAAGTTACTTAGTCTGGCTGAATTGAGCCCTACTGCCAATTCTGAGATGCACTTTGATCTAACTTCTCAGGGAAATCTCATACTTGAAAAGTGAAGGCGTTTTTGTGCTTTTCAGACTGTGAGGAGCATGAATATGTGTTTCTTCTGCAAATCTGAGCTCTGTGTCAAAAGTTACTTTTTCTGGGTGAATTGAGCCCTACTGCCAATTCTGAGATTCACTTTGGTCTAACTTCTCAGGGAAAGCTCATACTTGAAAATTGAAGGCGTATTTGTTCTTTTCAGACTGTGAGGAGCATGAATATGTGTTTCTTCTGCAAATCTGAGCTCTGTGTCAAATGTTACGTTCTCTGGCTGAATTGAGCCATACTGCCAATTCTGAGATGCACTTGGGTCTAACTCCTGAGGGAAATCTCCTACTTGAAAATTGAATCTGTTTTTGTGCTTTTCAGACCGTGAGGGGCTATGAATATGTGTTTCTTCTGCAAGTCTGAGCTCTGTGTCAAAAGATACGTTTTCTGGCTGAATTCAGCCCTACTGCCAATTATGAGATGCACTTTGGTCTAACTCCTCTGAGAAAGCTCGTACTTGAAAATTGAAGGCGTATTTGTGCTTTTCAGACTGTGAGGAGCATAAATATGTGTTTCTTCGGAAAATCTGAGCTCTGTGTCAAAAGTTACTATTTCTAGCTGAATTGAGCCCTACTGCCAATTCTGAGATGCACTTTGGTCTAACTCCTCAGGGAAACCTCGTACTTGAAAATTGAAGGCGTTTTTGTGCTTTTCAGACCGTGAGGAGCATGAATATGTGTTTCTTTTGCAAATCTGAGCTCTGTGTCAAAAGTAACTTTTTCTGGCTGAATTGGGCCCTACTGCCAATTCTGAGATGCACATTGTTCTAACTCCTCAGGGAAAGCTCATACTTGAAAAGTGAAGGCGTTTTTGTGCTTTTCAGACCGTGAGGAGCATGAATATGTGTTTCTTCGGAAAATCTGAGCTCTGTTTCAAAAGTTACGTTTTCTGGCTGAATTGAGCCCTACTGCCAATTCTGAGATGCACTTTGGTCTAACTACTCAGGAAAGCTCATACTTGAAAAGTGAAGGCGTTTTTCTGCTTTTCAGACTGTGAGGAGCATGAATATGTGTTTCTTCAGAAAATCTGAGCTCTGTGTCAAAAATTACTTTTTTCTGGCTGAATTGAGCTCTACTTCCAATTCTGAGATGCACTTGGGTCTAACTCCTGAGGGAAATCTCCTACTTGAAAATTGAATCTGTTTTTGTGCTTTTCAGACCGTGAGGGGCAATGAATATGTGTTTCTTCTGCAAGTCTGAGCTCTGTGTCAAAAGATACGTTTTCTGGCTGAATTCAGCCCTACTGCCAATTCTGAGATGCACATTGTTCTAACTGCTCAGGGAAAGCTCGTACTTGAAAATTGAATCTGTTTTTGTGCTTTTCAGACTGTGAGGAGCATGAATATGTGTTTCTTCTGCAAATCTGAGCTCTGTGTCAAATGTTATGTTTTCTGGCTGAATTGAGCCCTACTGCCAATTCTGAGATGCACTTTGGTCTAACACCTCAGGGAAAGCTCGTACTTGAAAATTGAATCTGTTTTTGTGCTTTTCAGACCGTGAGGAGCATGAATATGTGTTTCTTCTGCAAATCTGAGCTCTGTGTCAAAAATTACTTTTTCTGCTGAATTGAGCTCTACTTCCAATTCTGAGATGCACTTGGGTCTAACTCATGAGGGAAATCTCCTACTTGAAAATTGAATCTGTTTTTGTGCTTTTCAGACCGTGAGGGGCATGAATATGTGTTTCTTCTGCAAGTCTGAGCTCTGTGTCAAAAGATACGTTTTCTGGCTGAATTCAGCCCTACTGCCAATTCTGAGATGCACATTGTTCTAACTCCTACAGGGAAAGCTCGTACTTGAAAATTGAATCTGTTTTTGTGCTTTTCAGACTGTGAGGAGCATGAATATGTGTTTCTTCTGCAAATCTGAGCTCTGTGTCAAATGTTATGTTTTCTGGCTGAATTGAGCCCTACTGCCAATTCTGAGATGCACTTTGGTTCTAACACCTCAGGGAAAGCTCGTACTTGAAAATTGAAGGCGTATTTGTACTTTTCAGACTGTGAGGAGCATGAATATGTGTTTCTTCTGCAAATCTGAGCTCTGTGTCAAATGTTATGTTTTCTGGCTGAATTGAGCCCTACTGCCAATTATGAGATGCACTTTGGTCTAACTCCTCTGAGAAAGCTCGTACTTGAAAATTGAAGGCGTATTTGTGCTTTTCAGACTGTGAGGAGCATAAATATGTGTTTCTTCGGAAAATCTGAGCTCTGTGTCAAAAGTTACTATTTCTAGCTGAATTGAGCCCTACTGCCAATTCTGAGATGCACTTTGGTCTAACTCCTCAGGGAAACCTCGTACTTGAAAATTGAAGGCGTTTTTGTGCTTTTCAGACCGTGAGGAGCATGAATATGTGTTTCTTTTGCAAATCTGAGCTCTGTGTCAAAAGTAACTTTTTCTGGCTGAATTGGGCCCTACTGCCAATTCTGAGATGCACATTGTTCTAACTCCTCAGGGAAAGCTCATACTTGAAAAGTGAAGGCGTTTTGTGCTTTTCAGACCTGTGAGGAGCATGAATATGTGTTTCTTCGGAAAATCTGAGCTCTGTTTCAAAAGTTACGTTTTCTGGCTGAATTGAGCCCTACTGCCAATTCTGAGATGCACTTTGGTCTAACTACTCAGGGAAAGCTCATACTTGAAAAGTGAAGGCGTTTTTCTGCTTTTCAGACTGTGAGGAGCATGAATATGTGTTTCTTCAGAAATCTGAGCTCTGTGTCAAAAATTACTTTTTCTGGCTGAATTGAGCTCTACTTCCAATTCTGAGATGCACTTGGGTCTAACTCCTGAGGGAAATCTCCTACTTGAAAATTGAATCTGTTTTTGTGCTTTTCAGACCGTGAGGGGCAATGAATATGTGTTTCTTCTGCAAGTCTGAGCTCTGTGTCAAAAGATACGTTTTTCTGGCTGAATTCAGCCCTACTGCCAATTCTGAGATGCACATTGTTCTAACTCCTCAGGGAAAGCTCGTACTTGAAAATTGAATCTGTTTTTTGTGCTTTTCAGACTGTGAGGAGCATGAATATGTGTTTCTTCTGCAAATCTGAGCTCTGTGTCAAATGTTATGTTTTCTGGCTGAATTGAGCCCTACTGCCAATTCTGAGATGCACTTTGGTCTAACACCTCAGGGAAAGCTCGTACTTGAAACATTGAATCTGTTTTTGTGCTTTTCAGACCGTGAGGAGCATGAATATGTGTTTCTTCTGCAAATCTGAGCTCTGTGTCAAAAATTACTTTTTTCTGGCTGAATTGAGCTCTACTTCCAATTCTGAGATGCACTTGGGTCTAACTCATGAGGGAAATCTCCTACTTGAAAATTGAATCTGTTTTTGTGCTTTTCAGACCGTGAGGGGCATGAATATGTGTTTCTTCTGCAAGTCTGAGCTCTGTGTCAAAAGATACGTTTTCTGGCTGAATTCAGCCCTTACTGCCAATTCTGAGATGCACATTGTTCTAACTCCTCAGGGAAAGCTCGTACTTGAAAATTGAATCTGTTTTTGTGCTTTTCAGACTGAGAGGAGCATGGAATATGTGTTTCTTCTGCAAATCTGAGCTCTGTGTCAAATGTTATGTTTTCTGGCTGAATTGAGCCCTACTGCCAATTCTGAGATGCACTTTGTCTAACACCTCAGGGAAAGCTCGTACTTGAAAATTGAAGGCGTATTTGTACTTTTCAGACTGTGAGGAGCATGAATATGTGTTTCTTCTGCAAATCTGAGCTCTGTGTCAAATGTTATGTTTTCTGGCTGAATTGAGCCCTACTGCCAATTCTGAGATGCACTTTGGTCTAACTCCTCAGGGAAAGCTCGTACTTGAAAATTGAAGGCGTATTGTTCTTTTCAGACTGTGAGGAGCATGAATATGTGTTTCTTCTGCAAATCTGAGCTCTGTGTCAAATGTTACGTTCTCTGGCTGAATTGAGCCATACTGCCAATTCTGAGATGCACTTTGGTCTAACTCCTCAGGGAAAACTCGTACTTGAAAATTGAAGGCGTATTTGTGCTTTTCAGACTGTGAGGAGCATGAATATGTGTTTCTTCAGAAAATCTGAGCTCTGTGTCAAAAATTACTTTTTCTGGCTGAATTGAGCTCTACTTCCAATTCTGAGATGCACTTGGGTCCTAACTCCTGAGGGAAATCTCCTACTTGAAAATTGAATCTGTTTTTGTGCTTTCAGACCGTGAGGGGCATGAATATGTGTTTCTTCTGCAAGTCTGAGCTCCGTGTCAAAAGATACGTTTTCTGGCTGAATTCAGCCCTACTGCCAATTATGAGATGCACTTTGGTCTAACTCCTCTGAGAAAGCTCGTACTTGAAAATTGAAGGCGTATTTGTGCTTTTCAGACTGTGAGGAGCATAAATATGTGTTTCTTTGGAAAATCTGAGCTCTGTGTCAAAAGTTACTATTTCTAGCTGAATTGAGCCCTACTGCCAATTCTGAGATGCACTTTGGTCTAACTCCTCAGGGAAACCTCGTACTTGAAAATTGAAGGCGTTTTTGTGCCTTTCAGACCGTGAGGAGCATGAATATGTGTTTCTTTTGCAAATCTGAGCTCTGTGTCAAAAATTACTTTTTCTGGCTGAATTGAGCTCTACTTCCAATTCTGAGATGCACTTGGGTCTAACTCCTGAGGGAAATCTCCTACTTGAAAATTGAATCTGTTTTTGTGCTTTTCAGACCGTGAGGGGCAATGAATATGTGTTTCTTCTGCAAGTCTGAGCTCTGTGTCAAAAGATACGTTTTCTGGCTGAATTCAGCCCTACTGCCAATTCTGAGATGCACATTGTTCTAACTCCTCAGGGAAAGCTCATACTTGAAAATTGAATCTGTTTTTGTGCTTTTCAGACTGTGAGGAGCATGAATATGTGTTTCTTCTGCAAATCTGAGCTCTGTGTCAAATGTTATGTTTTCTGGCTGAATTGAGCCCTACTGCCAATTCTGAGATGCACTTTGGTCTAACTCCTCAGGGAAAGCTCGTACTTGAAAATTGAATCTGTTTTTGTGCTTTTCAGACCGTGAGGAGCATGAATATGTGTTTCTTCTGCAAATCTGAGCTCTGTGTCAAAAGTTACTTAGTCTGGCTGAATTGAGCCCTACTGCCAATTCTGAGATGCACTTTGATCTAACTTCTCAGGGAAATCTCATACTTGAAAAGTGAAGGCGTTTTTGTGCTTTTCAGACTGTGAGGAGCATGAATATGTGTTTCTTCTGCAAATCTGAGCTCTGTGTCAAAAGATACGTTTTCTGGCTGAATTCAGCCCTACTGCCAATTATGAGATGCACTTTGGTCTAACTCCTCTGAGAAAGCTCGTACTTGAAAATTGAATCTGTTTTTGTGCTTTTCAGACTGTGAGGAGCATGAATATGTGTTTCTTCGGAAAATCTGAGCTCTGTTTCAAACGTTACGTTTTCTGGCTGAATTGAGCCCTACTGCCAATTCTGAGATGCACTTTGATCTAACTTCTCAGGGAAATCTCATACTTGAAAAGTGAGGGCGTTTTGTGCTTTTCAGACTGTGAGGAGCATGAATATGTGTTTCTTCTGCAAATCTGAGCTCTGTGTCAAAAGTTACTTTTTCTGGGTGAATTGAGCCCTACTGCCAATTCTGAGATGCACTTTGGTCTAACTTCTCAGGGAAAGCTCATACTTGAAAAGTGAAGGGGTTTTTGTGCTTTTCAGACTGTGAGGAGCATGAATATGTCGTTCTTCTGCAAATCTGAGCTCTGTGTCAAAAGTTACGTTTTCTGGCTGAATTGAGCCCTACTGCCAATTCTGAGATGCACTTTGGTCTAACACCTCAGGGAAAGCTCGTACTTGAAAATTGAAGGCCGTATTTGTACTTTTCAGACTGTGAGGAGCATGAATATGTGTTTCTTCTGCAAATCTGAGCTCTGTGTCAAATGTTACGTTTTCTGGCTGAATTGAGCCCTACTGCCAATTCTGAGATGCACTTTGGTCTAACACCTCAGGGAAAGCTCGTACTTGAAAATTGAAGGCGTATTTGTACTTTTCAGACTGTGAGGAGCATGAATATGTGTTTCTTCTGCAAATCTGAGCTCTGTGTCAAATGTTATGTTTTCTGGCTGAATTGAGCCCTACTGCCAATTCTGAGATGCACTTTGGTCTAACTCCTCAGGGAAAGCTCGTACTTGAAAATTGAATCTGTTTTTGTGCTTTTCAGACCGTGAGGAGCATGAATATGTGTTTCTTCTGCAAATCTGAGCTCTGTGTCAAAAGTTACTTAGTCTGGCTGAATTGAGCCCCTACTGCCAATTCTGAGATGCACTTTGATCTAACTTCTCAGGGAAATCTCATACTTGAAAAGTGAAGGCGTTTTTTGTGCTTTTCAGACTGTGAGGAGCATGAATATGTGTTTCTTCTGCAAATCTGAGCTCTGTGTCAAAAGTTACTTTTTCTGGGTGAATTGAGCCCTACTGCCAATTCTGAGATTCACTTTGGTCTAACTTCTCAGGGAAAGCTTCATACTTGAAAATTGAAGGCGTATTTGTTCTTTTCAGACTGTGAGGAGCATGAATATGTGTTTCTTCTGCAAATCTGAGCTCTTGTGTCAAATGTTACGTTCTCTGGCTGAATTGAGCCATACTGCCAATTCTGAGATGCACTTTTGTCTAACTCCTCAGGGAAAACTCGTACTTGAAAATGAAGGCGTATTTGTACCTTTTCAGACTGTGAGGAGCATGAATATGTGTTTCTTCAGAAAATCTGAGCTCTGTGTCAAAAATTACTTTTTCTGGCTGAATTGAGCTCTACTTCCAATTCTGAGATGCACTTGGGTCTAACTCCTGAGGGAAATCTCCTACTTGAAAATTGAATCTGTTTTTGTGCTTTTCAGACCGTGAGGGGCATGAATATGTGTTTCTTCTGCAAGTCTGAGCTCTGTGTCAAAAGATACGTTTTCTGGCTGAATTCAGCCCCTACTGCCAATTATGAGATGCACTTTGGTCTAACTCCTCTGAGAAAGCTCGTACTTGAAAATTGAAGGCGTATTTGTGCTTTTCAGACTGTGAGGAGCATAGATATGTGTTTCTTCGGAAAATCTGAGCTCTGTGTCAAAAGTTACTATTTCTAGCTGAATTGAGCCCTACTGCCAATTCTGAGATGCACTTTGGTCTAACTCCTCAGGGAAACCTCGTACTTGAAAATTGAAGGCGTTTTTTGTGCTTTTCAGACCGTGAGGAGCATGAATATGTGTTTCTTTTGCAAATCTGAGCTCTGTGTCAAAAGTAACTTTTTCTGGCTGAATTGGGCCCTACTGCCAATTCTGAGATGCACATTGTTCTAACTCCTCAGGGAAAAGCTCATACTTGAAAAGTGAAGGCGTTTTTTTGTGCTTTTCAGACCGTGAGGAGCATGATATGTGTTTCTTCGGAAAATCTGAGCTCTGTTTCAAAAGTTACGTTTT
>NW_027257090.1:0-46237 GCF_029215685.1 Pituophis catenifer annectens | reverse complement strand
TTGCTCCTGGGCAGCTTTTTTTCTGACCGCGGCATCACGCGTTTTCTTCCTCGGGCAGCAAAAACACTCGATTTTTAAAAACAGCTAATAATAATATTTTTAGACATGGAATTCCACCCCGAATCACATTCTAGCATCCGTTATTGCATTTGAGAAAAAAAAAAATTTTGCTCCTGGGCAGCTTTTTTTCTGACCGCGGCATCACGCGTTTTCTTCCTCGGGCAGCAAAAACACTCGATTTTTAAAAACAGCTAATAATAATATTTTTAGACATGGAATTCCACCCCGAATCTCATTCTAGCATCCGTTATTGCATTTGAGAAAAAAAAATTTTTTTGCTCCTGGGCAGCTTGTTTTCTGACCGCGGCATCACGCGTTTTCTTCCTCGGGCAGCAAAAACACTCGATTTTTAAAAACAGCTAATAATAATATTTTTAGACATGGAATTCCACCCCGAATCACATTCTAGAATCCGTTATTGCATTTGAGAAAAAAAAATTTTTTTGCTCCTGGGCAGCTTGTTTTCTGACCGCGGCATCACGCGTTTTCTTCCTCGGGCAGCAAAAACACTCGATTTTTAAAAACAGCTAATAATAATATTTTTAGACATGGAATTCCACCCCGAATCACATTCTAGCATCCGTTATTGCATTTGAGAAAAAAAAAATTTTGCTCCTGGGCAGCTTTTTTTCTGACCGCGGCATCACGCGTTTTCTTCCTCGGGCAGCAAAAACACTCGATTTTTAAAAACAGCTAATAATAATATTTTTAGACATGGAATTCCACCCCGAATCACATTCTAGCATCCGTTATTGCATTTGAGAAAAAAAAATTTTTTTGCTCCTGGGCAGCTTTTTTTCTGACCGCGGCATCACGCGTTTTCTTCCTCGGGCAGCAAAAACACTCGATTTTTAAAAACAGCTAATAATAATATTTTTAGACATGGAATTCCACCCCGAATCACATTCTAGCATCCGTTATTGCATTTGAGAAAAAAAAATTTTTTTTACTCCTGGGCAGCTTTTTTTCTGACCGCGGCATCACGCGTTTTCTTCCTCGGGCAGCAAAAACACTCGATTTTTAAAAACAGCTAATAATAATATTTTTAGACATGGAATTCCACCCCGAATCACATTCTAGCATCCGTTATTGCATTTGAGAAAAAAAAATTTTTTTGCTCCTGGGCAGCTTTTTTTCTGACCGCGGCATCACGCGTTTTCTTCCTCGGGCAGCAAAAACACTCGATTTTTAAAAACAGCTAATAATAATATTTTTAGACATGGAATTCCACCCCGAATCTCATTCTAGCATCCGTTATTGCATTTGAGAAAAAAAATTTTTTTTGCTCCTGGGCAGCTTTTTTTCTGACCGCGGCATCACGCGTTTTCTTCCTCGGGCAGCAAAAACACTCGATTTTTAAAAACAGCTAATAATAATATTTTTAGACATGGAATTCCACCCCGAATCACATTCTAGCATCCGTTATTGCATTTGAGAAAAAAAAATTTTTTGCTCCTGGGCAGCTTTTTTTCTGACCGCGGCATCACGCGTTTTCTTCCTCGGGCAGCAAAAACACTCGATTTTTAAAAACAGCTAATAATAATATTTTTAGACATGGAATTCCACCCCGAATCACATTCTAGCATCCGTTATTGCATTTGAGAAAAAAAAATTTTTTTGCTCCTGGGCAGCTTTTTTTCTGACCGCGGCATCATGCGTTTTCTTCCTCGGGCAGCAAAAACACTCGATTTTTAAAAACAGCTAATAATAATATTTTTAGACATGGAATTCCACCCCGAATCACATTCTAGCATCCGTTATTGCATTTGAGAAAAAAAAATTTTTTTGCTCCTGGGCAGCTTTTTTTCTGACCGCGGCATCACGCGTTTTCTTCCTCGGGCATCAAAAACACTCGATTTTTAAAAACAGCTAATAATAATATTTTTAGACATGGAATTCCACCCCGAATCACATTCTAGCATCCGTTATTGCATTTGAGAAAAAAAAAATTTTTTTGCTCCTGGGCAGCTTTTTTTCTGACCGCGGCATCACGCGTTTTCTTCCCCGGGCAGCAAAAACACTCGATTTTTAAAAACAGCTAATAATAATATTTTTAGACATGGAATTCCACCCCGAATCACATTCTAGCATCCGTTATTGCATTTGAGAAAAAAAATTTTTTTGCTCCTGGGCAGCTTTTTTTCTGACCGCGGCATCACGCGTTTTCTTCCTCGGGCAGCAAAAACACTCGATTTTTAAAAACAGCTAATAATAATATTTTTAGACATGGAATTCCACCCCGAATCACATTCTAGCATCCGTTATTGCATTTGAGAAAAAAAAATTTTTTTGCTCCTGGGCAGCTTTTTTTCTGACCGCGGCATCACGCGTTTTCTTCCTCGGGCAGCAAAAACACTCGATTTTTAAAAACAGCTAATAATAATATTTTTAGACATGGAATTCCACCCCGAATCACATTCTAGCATCCGTTATTGCATTTGAGAAAAAAAAATTTTTTTGCTCCTGGGCAGCTTTTTTTCTGACCGCGGCATCACGCGTTTTCTTCCTCGGGCAGCAAAAACACTCGATTTTTAAAAACAGCTAATAATAATATTTTTAGACCTGGAATTCCACCCCGAATCACATTCTAGCATCCGTTATTGCATTTGAGAAAAAAAATTTTTTTTGCTCCTGGGCAGCTTTTTTTCTGACCGCGGCATCACGCGTTTTCTTCCTCGGGCAGCAAAAACACTCGATTTTTAAAAACAGCTAATAATAATATTTTTAGACATGGAATTCCACCCCGAATCACATTCTAGCATCCGTTATTGCATTTGAGAAAAAAAAATTTTTTTGCTCCTGGGCAGCTTTTTTTCTGACCGCGGCATCATGCGTTTTCTTCCTCGGGCAGCAAAAACACTCGATTTTTAAAAACAGCTAATAATAATATTTTTAGACATGGAATTCCACCCCGAATCACATTCTAGCATCCGTTATTGCATTTGAGAAAAAAAATTTTTTTGCTCCTGGGCAGCTTTTTTTCTGACCGCGGCATCACGCGTTTTCTTCCTCGGGCAGCAAAAACACTCGATTTTTAAAAACAGCTAATAATAATATTTTTAGACATGGAATTCCACCCCGAATCACATTCTAGCATCCGTTATTGCATTTGAGAAAAAAAAATTTTTTTGCACCTGGGCAGCTTTTTTTCTGACCGCGGCATCACGCGTTTTCTTCCCCGGGCAGCAAAAACACTCGATTTTTAAAAACAGCTAATAATAATATTTTTAGACATGGAATTCCACCCCGAATCACATTCTAGCATCCGTTATTGCATTTGAGAAAAAAAAATTTTTTGCTCCTGGGCAGCTTTTTTTCTGACCGCGGCATCAGGCGTTTTCTTCCTCGGGCAGCAAAAACACTCGATTTTTAAAAACAGCTAATAATAATATTTTTAGACATGGAATTCCACCCCGAATCACATTCTAGCATCCGTTATTGCATTTGCGAAAAAAAATTTTTTTTGCTCCTGGGCAGCTTTTTTTCTGACCGCGGCATCACGCGTTTTCTTCCTCGGGCAGCAAAAACACTCGATTTTTAAAAACAGCTAATAATAATATTTTTAGACATGGAATTCCACCCCGAATCACATTCTAGCATCCGTTATTGCATTTGAGAAAAAAAAATTTTTTTGCTCCTGGGCAGCTTTTTTTCTGACCGCGGCATCACGCGTTTTCTTCCTCGGGCAGCAAAAACACTCAATTTTTAAAAACAGCTAATAATAATATTTTTAGACATGGAATTCCACCCCGAATCACATTCTAGCATCCGTTATTGCATTTGAGAAAAAAACATTTTTTTGCTCCTGGGCAGCTTTTTTTCTGACCGCGGCATCACGCGTTTTCTTCCTCGGGCAGCAAAAACACTCGATTTTTAAAAACAGCTAATAATAATATTTTTAGACATGGAATTCCACCCCGAATCACATTCTAGCATCCGTTATTGCATTTGAGAAAAAAAAAAATTTTGCTCCTGGGCAGCTTTTTTTCTGACCGCGGCATCACGCGTTTTCTTCCTCGGGCAGCAAAAACACTCGATTTTTAAAAACAGCTAATAATAATATTTTTAGACATGGAATTCCACCCCGAATCTCATTCTAGCATCCGTTATTGCATTTGAGAAAAAAAAATTTTTTTGCTCCTGGGCAGCTTGTTTTCTGACCGCGGCATCACGCGTTTTCTTCCTCGGGCAGCAAAAACACTCGATTTTTAAAAACAGCTAATAATAATATTTTTAGACATGGAATTCCACCCCGAATCACATTCTAGCATCCGTTATTGCATTTGAGAAAAAAAAATTTTTTTGCTCCTGGGCAGCTTGTTTTCTGACCGCGGCATCACGCGTTTTCTTCCTCGGGCAGCAAAAACACTCGATTTTTAAAAACAGCTAATAATAATATTTTTAGACATGGAATTCCACCCCGAATCTCATTCTAGCATCCGTTATTGCATTTGAGAAAAAAAAAATTTTGCTCCTGGGCAGCTTTTTTTCTGACCGCGGCATCACGCGTTTTCTTCCTCGGGCAGCAAAAACACTCGATTTTTAAAAACAGCTAATAATAATATTTTTAGACATGGAATTCCACCCCGAATCACATTCTAGCATCCGTTACTGCATTTGAGAAAAAAACATTTTTTTGCTCCTGGGCAGCTTTTTTTCTGACCGCGGCATCACACGTTTTCTTCCTCGGGCAGCAAAAACACTCGATTTTTAAAAACAGCTAATAATAATATTTTTAGACATGGAATTCCACCCCGAATCACATTCTAGCATCCGTTATTGCATTTGAGAAAAAAAAATTTTTTTTACTCCTGGGCAGCTTTTTTTCTGACCGCGGCATCACGCGTTTTCTTCCTCGGGCAGCAAAAACACTCGATTTTTAAAAACAGCTAATAATAATATTTTTAGACATGGAATTCCACCCCGAATCACATTCTAGCATCCGTTATTGCATTTGAGAAAAAAAATTTTTTTTTGCTCCTGGGCAGCTTTTTTTCTGACCGCGGCATCACGCGTTTTCTTCCTCGGGCAGCAAAAACACTCGATTTTTAAAAACAGCTAATAATAATATTTTTAGACATGGAATTCCACCCCGAATCACATTCTAGCATCCGTTATTGCATTTGAGAAAAAAAAATTTTTTTGCTCCTGGGCAGCTTTTTTTCTGACCGCGGCATCACGCGTTTTCTTCCTCGGGCAGCAAAAACACTCGATTTTTAAAAACAGCTAATAATAATATTTTTAGACATGGAATTCCACCCCGAATCTCATTCTAGCATCCGTTATTGCATTTGAGAAAAAAAATTTTTTTGCTCCTGGGCAGCTTTTTTTCTGACCGCGGCATCACGCGTTTTCTTCCTCGGGCAGCAAAAACACTCGATTTTTAAAAACAGCTAATAATAATATTTTTAGACATGGAATTCCACCCCGAATCACATTCTAGCATCCGTTATTGCATTTGAGAAAAAAAAATTTTTTTGCTCCTGGGCAGCTTTTTTTCTGACCGCGGCATCACGCGTTTTCTTCCCCGGGCAGCAAAAACACTCGATTTTTAAAAACAGCTAATAATAATATTTTTAGACATGGAATTCCACCCCGAATCACATTCTAGCATCCGTTATTGCATTTGAGAAAAAAAAATTTTTTGCTCCTGGGCAGCTTTTTTTCTGACCGCGGCATCACGCGTTTTCTTCCTCGGGCAGCAAAAAACACTCGATTTTTAAAAACAGCTAATAATAATATTTTTAGACATGGAATTCCACCCCGAATCACATTCTAGCATCCGTTATTGCATTTGAGAAAAAAAAATTTTTTTGCTCCTGGGCAGCTTTTTTTCTGACCGCGGCATCATGCGTTTTCTTCCTCGGGCAGCAAAAACACTCGATTTTTAAAAACAGCTAATAATAATATTTTTAGACATGGAATTCCACCCCGAATCACATTCTAGCATCCGTTATTGCATTTGAGAAAAAAAAATTTTTTTGCTCCTGGGCAGCTTTTTTTCTGACCGCGGCATCACGCGTTTTCTTCCTCGGGCAGCAAAAACACTCGATTTTTAAAAACAGCTAATAATAATATTTTTAGACATGGAATTCCACCCCGAATCACATTCTAGCATCCGTTATTGCATTTGAGAAAAAAAAATTTTTTTGCTCCTGGGCAGCTTTTTTTCTGACCGCGGCATCACGCGTTTTCTTCCTCGGGCAGCAAAAACACTCGATTTTTAAAAACAGCTAATAATAATATTTTTAGACATGGAATTCCACCCCGAATCTCATTCTAGCATCCGTTATTGCATTTGAGAAAAAAAAAATTTTGCTCCTGGGCAGCTTTTTTTCTGACCGCGGCATCACGCGTTTTCTTCCTCGGGCAGCAAAAACACTCGATTTTTAAAAACAGCTAATAATAATATTTTTAGACATGGAATTCCACCCCGAATCACATTCTAGCATCCGTTATTGCATTTGAGAAAAAAACATTTTTTTGCTCCTGGGCAGCTTTTTTTCTGACCGCGGCATCACACGTTTTCTTCCTCGGGCAGCAAAAACACTCGATTTTTAAAAACAGCTAATAATAATATTTTTAGACATGGAATTCCACCCCGAATCACATTCTAGCATCCGTTATTGCATTTGAGAAAAAAAAAATTTTTTTACTCCTGGGCAGCTTTTTTTCTGACCGCGGCATCACGCGTTTTCTTCCTCGGGCAGCAAAAACACTCGATTTTTAAAAACAGCTAATAATAATATTTTTAGACATGGAATTCCACCCCGAATCACATTCTAGCATCCGTTATTGCATTTGAGAAAAAAAAATTTTTTTGCTCCTGGGCAGCTTTTTTTCTGACCGCGGCATCACGCGTTTTCTTCCTCGGGCAGCAAAAACACTCGATTTTTAAAAACAGCTAATAATAATATTTTTAGACATGGAATTCCACCCCGAATCTCATTCTAGCATCCGTTATTGCATTTGAGAAAAAAAATTTTTTTGCTCCTGGGCAGCTTTTTTTCTGACCGCGGCATCACGCGTTTTCTTCCTCGGGCAGCAAAAACACTCGATTTTTAAAAACAGCTAATAATAATATTTTTAGACATGGAATTCCACCCCGAATCACATTCTAGCATCCGTTATTGCATTTGAGAAAAAAAAATTTTTTTGCTCCTGGGCAGCTTTTTTTCTGACCGCGGCATCACGCGTTTTCTTCCCCGGGCAGCAAAAACACTCGATTTTTAAAAACAGCTAATAATAATATTTTTAGACATGGAATTCCACCCCGAATCACATTCTAGCATCCGTTATTGCATTTGAGAAAAAAAAATTTTTTGCTCCTGGGCAGCTTTTTTTCTGACCGCGGCATCACGCGTTTTCTTCCTCGGGCAGCAAAAACACTCGATTTTTAAAAACAGCTAATAATAATATTTTTAGACATGGAATTCCACCCCGAATCACATTCTAGCATCCGTTATTGCATTTGAGAAAAAAAAATTTTTTTGCTCCTGGGCAGCTTTTTTTCTGACCGCGGCATCATGCGTTTTCTTCCTCGGGCAGCAAAAACACTCGATTTTTAAAAACAGCTAATAATAATATTTTTAGACATGGAATTCCACCCCGAATCACATTCTAGCATCCGTTATTGCATTTGAGAAAAAAAAATTTTTTTGCTCCTGGGCAGCTTTTTTTCTGACCGCGGCATCACGCGTTTTCTTCCTCGGGCAGCAAAAACACTCGATTTTTAAAAACAGCTAATAATAATATTTTTAGACATGGAATTCCACCCCGAATCACATTCTAGCATCCGTTATTGCATTTGAGAAAAAAAAATTTTTTTGCTCCTGGGCAGCTTTTTTTCTGACCGCGGCATCACGCGTTTTCTTCCTCGGGCAGCAAAAACACTCGATTTTTAAAAACAGCTAATAATAATATTTTTAGACATGGAATTCCACCCCGAATCTCATTCTAGCATCCGTTATTGCATTTGAGAAAAAAAAATTTTTTTGCTCCTGGGCAGCTTGTTTTCTGACCGCGGCATCACGCGTTTTCTTCCTCGGGCAGCAAAAACACTCGATTTTTAAAAACAGCTAATAATAATATTTTTAGACATGGAATTCCACCCCGAATCACATTCTAGCATCCGTTATTGCATTTGAGAAAAAAAAATTTTTTTGCTCCTGGGCAGCTTGTTTTCTGACCGCGGCATCACGCGTTTTCTTCCTCGGGCAGCAAAAACACTCGATTTTTAAAAACAGCTAATAATAATATTTTTAGACATGGAATTCCACCCTGAATCACATTCTAGCATCCGTTATTGCATTTGAGAAAAAAAAAATTTTGCTCCTGGGCAGCTTTTTTTCTGACCGCGGCATCACGCGTTTTCTTCCTCGGGCAGCAAAAACACTCGATTTTTAAAAACAGCTAATAATAATATTTTTAGACATGGAATTCCACCCCGAATCACATTCTAGCATCCGTTATTGCATTTGAGAAAAAAACATTTTTTTGCTCCTGGGCAGCTTTTTTTCTGACCGCGGCATCACACGTTTTCTTCCTCGGGCAGCAAAAACACTCAATTTTTAAAAACAGCTAATAATAATATTTTTAGACATGGAATTCCACCCCGAATCACATTCTAGCATCCGTTATTGCATTTGAGAAAAAAAAATTTTTTTTACTCCTGGGCAGCTTTTTTTCTGACCGCGGCATCACGCGTTTTCTTCCTCGGGCAGCAAAAACACTCGATTTTTAAAAACAGCTAATAATAATATTTTTAGACATGGAATTCCACCCCGAATCACATTCTAGCATCCGTTATTGCATTTGAGAAAAAAAAATTTTTTTTGCTCCTGGGCAGCTTTTTTTCTGACCGCGGCATCACGCGTTTTCTTCCTCGGGCAGCAAAAACACTCGATTTTTAAAAACAGCTAATAATAATATTTTTAGACATGGAATTCCACCCGGAATCACATTCTAGCATCCGTTATTGCATTTGAGAAAAAAAAATTTTTTTGCTCCTCTGCAGCTTTTTTTCTGACCGCGGCATCACGCGTTTTCTTCCCCGGGCAGCAAAAACACTCGATTTTTAAAAACAGCTAATAATAATATTTTTAGACATGGAATTCCACCCCGAATCACATTCTAGCATCCGTTATTGCATTTGAGAAAAAAAAATTTTTTGCTCCTGGGCAGCTTTTTTTCTGACCGCGGCATCACGCGTTTTCTTCCTCGGGCAGCAAAAACACTCGATTTTTAAAAACAGCTAATAATAATATTTTTAGACATGGAATTCCACCCCGAATCACATTCTAGCATCCGTTATTGCATTTGAGAAAAAAAATTTTTTTTGCTCCTGGGCAGCTTTTTTTCTGACCGCGGCATCACGCGTTTTCTTCCTCGGGCAGCAAAAACACTCGATTTTTAAAAACAGCTAATAATAATATTTTTAGACATGGAATTCCACCCCGAATCACATTCTAGCATCCGTTATTGCATTTGAGAAAAAAAAAATTTTTTGCTCCTGGGCAGCTTTTTTTCTGACCGCGGCATCACGCGTTTTCTTCCTCGGGCAGCAAAAACACTCGATTTTTAAAAACAGCTAATAATAATATTTTTAGACATGGAATTCCACCCCGAATCACATTCTAGCATCCGTTATTGCATTTGAGAAAAAAAATTTTTTTTGCTCCTGGGCAGCTTTTTTTCTGACCGCGGCATCACGCGTTTTCTTCCTCGGGCAGCAAAAACACTCGATTTTTAAAAACAGCTAATAATAATATTTTTAGACATGGAATTCCACCCCGAATCTCATTCTAGCATCCGTTATTGCATTTGAGAAAAAAAAATTTTTTTGCTCCTGGGCAGCTTGTTTTCTGACTGCGGCATATCGCGTTTTCTTCCTCGGGCAGCAAAAACACTCGATTTTTAAAAACAGCTAATAATAATATTTTTAGACATGGAATTCCACCCCGAATCACATTCTAGCATCCGTTATTGCATTTGCGAAAAAAAATTTTTTTTGCTCCTGGGCAGCTTTTTTTCTGACCGCGGCATCACGCGTTTTCTTCCTCGGGCAGCAAAAACACTCGATTTTTAAAAACATCTAATAATAATATTTTTAGACATGGAATTCCACCCCGAATCACATTCTAGCATCCGTTATTGTATTTGAGAAAAAAAAATTTTTTTGCTCCTGGGCAGCTTTTTTTCTGACCGCGGCATCACGCGTTTTCTTCCTCGGGCAGCAAAAACACTCAATTTTTAAAAACAGCTAATAATAATATTTTTAGACATGGAATTCCACCCCGAATCACATTCTAGCATCCGTTATTGCATTTGAGAAAAAAACATTTTTTTGCTCCTGGGCAGCTTTTTTTCTGACCGCGGCATCACGCGTTTTCTTCCTCGGGCAGCAAAAACACTCGATTTTTAAAAACAGCTAATAATAATATTTTTAGACATGGAATTCCACCCCGAATCACATTCTAGCATCCGTTATTGCATTTGAGAAAAAAAAATTTTTTTGCTCCTGGGCAGCTTTTTTTCTGACCGCGGCATCACGCGTTTTCTTCCTCGGGCAGCAAAAACACTCGATTTTTAAAAACAGCTAATAATAATATTTTTAGACATGGAATTCCACCCCGAATCACATTCTAGCATCCGTTATTGCATTTGAGAAAAAAAAAAATTTTGCTCCTGGGCAGCTTTTTTTCTGACCGCGGCATCACGCGTTTTCTTCCTCGGGCAGCAAAAACACTCGATTTTTAAAAACAGCTAATAATAATATTTTTAGACATGGAATTCCACCCCGAATCTCATTCTAGCATCCGTTATTGCATTTGAGAAAAAAAAATTTTTTTGCTCCTGGGCAGCTTGTTTTCTGACCGCGGCATCACGCGTTTTCTTCCTCGGGCAGCAAAAACACTCGATTTTTAAAAACAGCTAATAATAATATTTTTAGACATGGAATTCCACCCCGAATCACATTCTAGAATCCGTTATTGCATTTGAGAAAAAAAAATTTTTTTGCTCCTGGGCAGCTTGTTTTCTGACCGCGGCATCACGCGTTTTCTTCCTCGGGCAGCAAAAACACTCGATTTTTAAAAACAGCTAATAATAATATTTTTAGACATGGAATTCCACCCCGAATCACATTCTAGCATCCGTTATTGCATTTGAGAAAAAAAAAATTTTGCTCCTGGGCAGCTTTTTTTCTGACCGCGGCATCACGCGTTTTCTTCCTCGGGCAGCAAAAACACTCGATTTTTAAAAACAGCTAATAATAATATTTTTAGACATGGAATTCCACCCCGAATCACATTCTAGCATCCGTTATTGCATTTGAGAAAAAAAAATTTTTTTGCTCCTGGGCAGCTTTTTTTCTGACCGCGGCATCACGCGTTTTCTTCCTCGGGCAGCAAAAACACTCGATTTTTAAAAACAGCTAATAATAATATTTTTAGACATGGAATTCCACCCCGAATCACATTCTAGCATCCGTTATTGCATTTGAGAAAAAAAAATTTTTTTTACTCCTGGGCAGCTTTTTTTCTGACCGCGGCATCACGCGTTTTCTTCCTCGGGCAGCAAAAACACTCGATTTTTAAAAACAGCTAATAATAATATTTTTAGACATGGAATTCCACCCCGAATCACATTCTAGCATCCGTTATTGCATTTGAGAAAAAAAAATTTTTTTGCTCCTGGGCAGCTTTTTTTCTGACCGCGGCATCACGCGTTTTCTTCCTCGGGCAGCAAAAACACTCGATTTTTAAAAACAGCTAATAATAATATTTTTAGACATGGAATTCCACCCCGAATCTCATTCTAGCATCCGTTATTGCATTTGAGAAAAAAAATTTTTTTGCTCCTGGGCAGCTTTTTTTCTGACCGCGGCATCACGCGTTTTCTTCCTCGGGCAGCAAAAACACTCGATTTTTAAAAACAGCTAATAATAATATTTTTAGACATGGAATTCCACCCCGAATCACATTCTAGCATCCGTTATTGCATTTGAGAAAAAAAAATTTTTTGCTCCTGGGCAGCTTTTTTTCTGACCGCGGCATCACGCGTTTTCTTCCTCGGGCAGCAAAAACACTCGATTTTTAAAAACAGCTAATAATAATATTTTTAGACATGGAATTCCACCCCGAATCACATTCTAGCATCCGTTATTGCATTTGAGAAAAAAAAATTTTTTTGCTCCTGGGCAGCTTTTTTTCTGACCGCGGCATCATGCGTTTTCTTCCTCGGGCAGCAAAAACACTCGATTTTTAAAAACAGCTAATAATAATATTTTTAGACATGGAATTCCACCCCGAATCACATTCTAGCATCCGTTATTGCATTTGAGAAAAAAAAATTTTTTTGCTCCTGGGCAGCTTTTTTTCTGACCGCGGCATCACGCGTTTTCTTCCTCGGGCATCAAAAACACTCGATTTTTAAAAACAGCTAATAATAATATTTTTAGACATGGAATTCCACCCCGAATCACATTCTAGCATCCGTTATTGCATTTGAGAAAAAAAAAATTTTTTTGCTCCTGGGCAGCTTTTTTTCTGACCGCGGCATCACGCGTTTTCTTCCCCGGGCAGCAAAAACACTCGATTTTTAAAAACAGCTAATAATAATATTTTTAGACATGGAATTCCACCCCGAATCACATTCTAGCATCCGTTATTGCATTTGAGAAAAAAAATTTTTTTGCTCCTGGGCAGCTTTTTTTCTGACCGCGGCATCACGCGTTTTCTTCCTCGGGCAGCAAAAACACTCGATTTTTAAAAACAGCTAATAATAATATTTTTAGACATGGAATTCCACCCCGAATCACATTCTAGCATCCGTTATTGCATTTGAGAAAAAAAAATTTTTTTGCTCCTGGGCAGCTTTTTTTCTGACCGCGGCATCACGCGTTTTCTTCCTCGGGCAGCAAAAACACTCGATTTTTAAAAACAGCTAATAATAATATTTTTAGACATGGAATTCCACCCCGAATCACATTCTAGCATCCGTTATTGCATTTGAGAAAAAAAAATTTTTTTGCTCCTGGGCAGCTTTTTTTCTGACCGCGGCATCACGCGTTTTCTTCCTCGGGCAGCAAAAACACTCGATTTTTAAAAACAGCTAATAATAATATTTTTAGACCTGGAATTCCACCCCGAATCACATTCTAGCATCCGTTATTGCATTTGAGAAAAAAAATTTTTTTTGCTCCTGGGCAGCTTTTTTTCTGACCGCGGCATCACGCGTTTTCTTCCTCGGGCAGCAAAAACACTCGATTTTTAAAAACAGCTAATAATAATATTTTTAGACATGGAATTCCACCCCGAATCACATTCTAGCATCCGTTATTGCATTTGAGAAAAAAAAATTTTTTTGCTCCTGGGCAGCTTTTTTTCTGACCGCGGCATCATGCGTTTTCTTCCTCGGGCAGCAAAAACACTCGATTTTTAAAAACAGCTAATAATAATATTTTTAGACATGGAATTCCACCCCGAATCACATTCTAGCATCCGTTATTGCATTTGAGAAAAAAAATTTTTTTGCTCCTGGGCAGCTTTTTTTCTGACCGCGGCATCACGCGTTTTCTTCCTCGGGCAGCAAAAACACTCGATTTTTAAAAACAGCTAATAATAATATTTTTAGACATGGAATTCCACCCCGAATCACATTCTAGCATCCGTTATTGCATTTGAGAAAAAAAAATTTTTTTGCACCTGGGCAGCTTTTTTTCTGACCGCGGCATCACGCGTTTTCTTCCCCGGGCAGCAAAAACACTCGATTTTTAAAAACAGCTAATAATAATATTTTTAGACATGGAATTCCACCCCGAATCACATTCTAGCATCCGTTATTGCATTTGAGAAAAAAAAATTTTTTGCTCCTGGGCAGCTTTTTTTCTGACCGCGGCATCAGGCGTTTTCTTCCTCGGGCAGCAAAAACACTCGATTTTTAAAAACAGCTAATAATAATATTTTTAGACATGGAATTCCACCCCGAATCACATTCTAGCATCCGTTATTGCATTTGCGAAAAAAAATTTTTTTTGCTCCTGGGCAGCTTTTTTTCTGACCGCGGCATCACGCGTTTTCTTCCTCGGGCAGCAAAAACACTCGATTTTTAAAAACAGCTAATAATAATATTTTTAGACATGGAATTCCACCCCGAATCACATTCTAGCATCCGTTATTGCATTTGAGAAAAAAAAATTTTTTTGCTCCTGGGCAGCTTTTTTTCTGACCGCGGCATCACGCGTTTTCTTCCTCGGGCAGCAAAAACACTCAATTTTTAAAAACAGCTAATAATAATATTTTTAGACATGGAATTCCACCCCGAATCACATTCTAGCATCCGTTATTGCATTTGAGAAAAAAACATTTTTTTGCTCCTGGGCAGCTTTTTTTCTGACCGCGGCATCACGCGTTTTCTTCCTCGGGCAGCAAAAACACTCGATTTTTAAAAACAGCTAATAATAATATTTTTAGACATGGAATTCCACCCCGAATCACATTCTAGCATCCGTTATTGCATTTGAGAAAAAAAAAAATTTTGCTCCTGGGCAGCTTTTTTTCTGACCGCGGCATCACGCGTTTTCTTCCTCGGGCAGCAAAAACACTCGATTTTTAAAAACAGCTAATAATAATATTTTTAGACATGGAATTCCACCCCGAATCTCATTCTAGCATCCGTTATTGCATTTGAGAAAAAAAAATTTTTTTGCTCCTGGGCAGCTTGTTTTCTGACCGCGGCATCACGCGTTTTCTTCCTCGGGCAGCAAAAACACTCGATTTTTAAAAACAGCTAATAATAATATTTTTAGACATGGAATTCCACCCCGAATCACATTCTAGCATCCGTTATTGCATTTGAGAAAAAAAAATTTTTTTGCTCCTGGGCAGCTTGTTTTCTGACCGCGGCATCACGCGTTTTCTTCCTCGGGCAGCAAAAACACTCGATTTTTAAAAACAGCTAATAATAATATTTTTAGACATGGAATTCCACCCCGAATCTCATTCTAGCATCCGTTATTGCATTTGAGAAAAAAAAAATTTTGCTCCTGGGCAGCTTTTTTTCTGACCGCGGCATCACGCGTTTTCTTCCTCGGGCAGCAAAAACACTCGATTTTTAAAAACAGCTAATAATAATATTTTTAGACATGGAATTCCACCCCGAATCACATTCTAGCATCCGTTACTGCATTTGAGAAAAAAACATTTTTTTGCTCCTGGGCAGCTTTTTTTCTGACCGCGGCATCACACGTTTTCTTCCTCGGGCAGCAAAAACACTCGATTTTTAAAAACAGCTAATAATAATATTTTTAGACATGGAATTCCACCCCGAATCACATTCTAGCATCCGTTATTGCATTTGAGAAAAAAAAATTTTTTTTACTCCTGGGCAGCTTTTTTTCTGACCGCGGCATCACGCGTTTTCTTCCTCGGGCAGCAAAAACACTCGATTTTTAAAAACAGCTAATAATAATATTTTTAGACATGGAATTCCACCCCGAATCACATTCTAGCATCCGTTATTGCATTTGAGAAAAAAAATTTTTTTTTGCTCCTGGGCAGCTTTTTTTCTGACCGCGGCATCACGCGTTTTCTTCCTCGGGCAGCAAAAACACTCGATTTTTAAAAACAGCTAATAATAATATTTTTAGACATGGAATTCCACCCCGAATCACATTCTAGCATCCGTTATTGCATTTGAGAAAAAAAAATTTTTTTGCTCCTGGGCAGCTTTTTTTCTGACCGCGGCATCACGCGTTTTCTTCCTCGGGCAGCAAAAACACTCGATTTTTAAAAACAGCTAATAATAATATTTTTAGACATGGAATTCCACCCCGAATCTCATTCTAGCATCCGTTATTGCATTTGAGAAAAAAAATTTTTTTGCTCCTGGGCAGCTTTTTTTCTGACCGCGGCATCACGCGTTTTCTTCCTCGGGCAGCAAAAACACTCGATTTTTAAAAACAGCTAATAATAATATTTTTAGACATGGAATTCCACCCCGAATCACATTCTAGCATCCGTTATTGCATTTGAGAAAAAAAAATTTTTTTGCTCCTGGGCAGCTTTTTTTCTGACCGCGGCATCACGCGTTTTCTTCCCCGGGCAGCAAAAACACTCGATTTTTAAAAACAGCTAATAATAATATTTTTAGACATGGAATTCCACCCCGAATCACATTCTAGCATCCGTTATTGCATTTGAGAAAAAAAAATTTTTTGCTCCTGGGCAGCTTTTTTTCTGACCGCGGCATCACGCGTTTTCTTCCTCGGGCAGCAAAAACACTCGATTTTTAAAAACAGCTAATAATAATATTTTTAGACATGGAATTCCACCCCGAATCACATTCTAGCATCCGTTATTGCATTTGAGAAAAAAAAATTTTTTTGCTCCTGGGCAGCTTTTTTTCTGACCGCGGCATCATGCGTTTTCTTCCTCGGGCAGCAAAAACACTCGATTTTTAAAAACAGCTAATAATAATATTTTTAGACATGGAATTCCACCCCGAATCACATTCTAGCATCCGTTATTGCATTTGAGAAAAAAAAATTTTTTTGCTCCTGGGCAGCTTTTTTTCTGACCGCGGCATCACGCGTTTTCTTCCTCGGGCAGCAAAAACACTCGATTTTTAAAAACAGCTAATAATAATATTTTTAGACATGGAATTCCACCCCGAATCACATTCTAGCATCCGTTATTGCATTTGAGAAAAAAAAATTTTTTTGCTCCTGGGCAGCTTTTTTTCTGACCGCGGCATCACGCGTTTTCTTCCTCGGGCAGCAAAAACACTCGATTTTTAAAAACAGCTAATAATAATATTTTTAGACATGGAATTCCACCCCGAATCTCATTCTAGCATCCGTTATTGCATTTGAGAAAAAAAAAATTTTGCTCCTGGGCAGCTTTTTTTCTGACCGCGGCATCACGCGTTTTCTTCCTCGGGCAGCAAAAACACTCGATTTTTAAAAACAGCTAATAATAATATTTTTAGACATGGAATTCCACCCCGAATCACATTCTAGCATCCGTTATTGCATTTGAGAAAAAAACATTTTTTTGCTCCTGGGCAGCTTTTTTTCTGACCGCGGCATCACACGTTTTCTTCCTCGGGCAGCAAAAACACTCGATTTTTAAAAACAGCTAATAATAATATTTTTAGACATGGAATTCCACCCCGAATCACATTCTAGCATCCGTTATTGCATTTGAGAAAAAAAAAATTTTTTTACTCCTGGGCAGCTTTTTTTCTGACCGCGGCATCACGCGTTTTCTTCCTCGGGCAGCAAAAACACTCGATTTTTAAAAACAGCTAATAATAATATTTTTAGACATGGAATTCCACCCCGAATCACATTCTAGCATCCGTTATTGCATTTGAGAAAAAAAAATTTTTTTGCTCCTGGGCAGCTTTTTTTCTGACCGCGGCATCACGCGTTTTCTTCCTCGGGCAGCAAAAACACTCGATTTTTAAAAACAGCTAATAATAATATTTTTAGACATGGAATTCCACCCCGAATCTCATTCTAGCATCCGTTATTGCATTTGAGAAAAAAAATTTTTTTGCTCCTGGGCAGCTTTTTTTCTGACCGCGGCATCACGCGTTTTCTTCCTCGGGCAGCAAAAACACTCGATTTTTAAAAACAGCTAATAATAATATTTTTAGACATGGAATTCCACCCCGAATCACATTCTAGCATCCGTTATTGCATTTGAGAAAAAAAAATTTTTTTGCTCCTGGGCAGCTTTTTTTCTGACCGCGGCATCACGCGTTTTCTTCCCCGGGCAGCAAAAACACTCGATTTTTAAAAACAGCTAATAATAATATTTTTAGACATGGAATTCCACCCCGAATCACATTCTAGCATCCGTTATTGCATTTGAGAAAAAAAAATTTTTTGCTCCTGGGCAGCTTTTTTTCTGACCGCGGCATCACGCGTTTTCTTCCTCGGGCAGCAAAAACACTCGATTTTTAAAAACAGCTAATAATAATATTTTTAGACATGGAATTCCACCCCGAATCACATTCTAGCATCCGTTATTGCATTTGAGAAAAAAAAATTTTTTTGCTCCTGGGCAGCTTTTTTTCTGACCGCGGCATCATGCGTTTTCTTCCTCGGGCAGCAAAAACACTCGATTTTTAAAAACAGCTAATAATAATATTTTTAGACATGGAATTCCACCCCGAATCACATTCTAGCATCCGTTATTGCATTTGAGAAAAAAAAATTTTTTTGCTCCTGGGCAGCTTTTTTTCTGACCGCGGCATCACGCGTTTTCTTCCTCGGGCAGCAAAAACACTCGATTTTTAAAAACAGCTAATAATAATATTTTTAGACATGGAATTCCACCCCGAATCACATTCTAGCATCCGTTATTGCATTTGAGAAAAAAAAATTTTTTTGCTCCTGGGCAGCTTTTTTTCTGACCGCGGCATCACGCGTTTTCTTCCTCGGGCAGCAAAAACACTCGATTTTTAAAAACAGCTAATAATAATATTTTTAGACATGGAATTCCACCCCGAATCTCATTCTAGCATCCGTTATTGCATTTGAGAAAAAAAAATTTTTTTGCTCCTGGGCAGCTTGTTTTCTGACCGCGGCATCACGCGTTTTCTTCCTCGGGCAGCAAAAACACTCGATTTTTAAAAACAGCTAATAATAATATTTTTAGACATGGAATTCCACCCCGAATCACATTCTAGCATCCGTTATTGCATTTGAGAAAAAAAAATTTTTTTGCTCCTGGGCAGCTTGTTTTCTGACCGCGGCATCACGCGTTTTCTTCCTCGGGCAGCAAAAACACTCGATTTTTAAAAACAGCTAATAATAATATTTTTAGACATGGAATTCCACCCTGAATCACATTCTAGCATCCGTTATTGCATTTGAGAAAAAAAAAATTTTGCTCCTGGGCAGCTTTTTTTCTGACCGCGGCATCACGCGTTTTCTTCCTCGGGCAGCAAAAACACTCGATTTTTAAAAACAGCTAATAATAATATTTTTAGACATGGAATTCCACCCCGAATCACATTCTAGCATCCGTTATTGCATTTGAGAAAAAAACATTTTTTTGCTCCTGGGCAGCTTTTTTTCTGACCGCGGCATCACACGTTTTCTTCCTCGGGCAGCAAAAACACTCAATTTTTAAAAACAGCTAATAATAATATTTTTAGACATGGAATTCCACCCCGAATCACATTCTAGCATCCGTTATTGCATTTGAGAAAAAAAAATTTTTTTTACTCCTGGGCAGCTTTTTTTCTGACCGCGGCATCACGCGTTTTCTTCCTCGGGCAGCAAAAACACTCGATTTTTAAAAACAGCTAATAATAATATTTTTAGACATGGAATTCCACCCCGAATCACATTCTAGCATCCGTTATTGCATTTGAGAAAAAAAAATTTTTTTTGCTCCTGGGCAGCTTTTTTTCTGACCGCGGCATCACGCGTTTTCTTCCTCGGGCAGCAAAAACACTCGATTTTTAAAAACAGCTAATAATAATATTTTTAGACATGGAATTCCACCCCGAATCACATTCTAGCATCCGTTATTGCATTTGAGAAAAAAAAATTTTTTTGCTCCTGGGCAGCTTTTTTTCTGACCGCGGCATCACGCGTTTTCTTCCTCGGGCAGCAAAAACACTCGATTTTTAAAAACAGCTAATAATAATATTTTTAGACATGGAATTCCACCCCGAATCTCATTCTAGCATCCGTTATTGCATTTGAGAAAAAAAATTTTTTTGCTCCTGGGCAGCTTTTTTTCTGACCGCGGCATCACGCGTTTTCTTCCTCGGGCAGCAAAAACACTCGATTTTTAAAAACAGCTAATAATAATATTTTTAGACATGGAATTCCACCCCGAATCACATTCTAGCATCCATTATTGCATTTGAGAAAAAAAAATTTTTTTGCTCCTGGGCAGCTTTTTTTCTGACCGCGGCATCACGCGTTTTCTTCCCCGGGCAGCAAAAACACTCGATTTTTAAAAACAGCTAATAATAATATTTTTAGACATGGAATTCCACCCCGAATCACATTCTAGCATCCGTTATTGCATTTGAGAAAAAAAAATTTTTTGCTCCTGGGCAGCTTTTTTTCTGACCGCGGCATCACGCGTTTTCTTCCTCGGGCAGCAAAAACGCTCGATTTTTAAAAACAGCTAATAATAATATTTTTAGACATGGAATTCCACCCCGAATCACATTCTAGCATCCGTTATTGCATTTGAGAAAAAAAAATTTTTTTGCTCCTGGGCAGCTTGTTTTCTGACCGCGGCATCACGCGTTTTCTTCCTCGGGCAGCAAAAACACTCGATTTTTAAAAACAGCTAATAATAATATTTTTAGACATGGAATTCCACCCTGAATCACATTCTAGCATCCGTTATTGCATTTGAGAAAAAAAAATTTTTTTGCTCCTGGGCAGCTTGTTTTCTGACCGCGGCATCACGCGTTTTCTTCCTCGGGCAGCAAAAACACTCGATTTTTAAAAACAGCTAATAATAATATTTTTAGACATGGAATTCCACCCCGAATCACATTCTAGCATCCGTTATTGCATTTGAGAAAAAAACATTTTTTTGCTCCTGGGCAGCTTTTTTTCTGACCGCGGCATCACACGTTTTCTTCCTCGGGCAGCAAAAACACTCAATTTTTAAAAACAGCTAATAATAATATTTTTAGACATGGAATTCCACCCCGAATCACATTCTAGCATCCGTTATTGCATTTGAGAAAAAAAAATTTTTTTTACTCCTGGGCAGCTTTTTTTCTGACCGCGGCATCACGCGTTTTCTTCCTCGGGCAGCAAAAACACTCGATTTTTAAAAACAGCTAATAATAATATTTTTAGACATGGAATTCCACCCCGAATCACATTCTAGCATCCGTTATTGCATTTGAGAAAAAAAAATTTTTTTTGCTCCTGGGCAGCTTTTTTTCTGACCGCGGCATCACGCGTTTTCTTCCTCGGGCAGCAAAAACACTCGATTTTTAAAAACAGCTAATAATAATATTTTTAGACATGGAATTCCACCCCGAATCACATTCTAGCATCCGTTATTGCATTTGAGAAAAAAAAATTTTTTTGCTCCTGGGCAGCTTTTTTTCTGACCGCGGCATCACGCGTTTTCTTCCTCGGGCAGCAAAAACACTCGATTTTTAAAAACAGCTAATAATAATATTTTTAGACATGGAATTCCACCCCGAATCTCATTCTAGCATCCGTTATTGCATTTGAGAAAAAAAATTTTTTTGCTCCTGGGCAGCTTTTTTTCTGACCGCGGCATCACGCGTTTTCTTCCTCGGGCAGCAAAAACACTCGATTTTTAAAAACAGCTAATAATAATATTTTTAGACATGGAATTCCACCCCGAATCACATTCTAGCATCCGTTATTGCATTTGAGAAAAAAAAATTTTTTTGCTCCTGGGCAGCTTTTTTTCTGACCGCGGCATCACGCGTTTTCTTCCCCGGGCAGCAAAAACACTCGATTTTTAAAAACAGCTAATAATAATATTTTTAGACATGGAATTCCACCCCGAATCACATTCTAGCATCCGTTATTGCATTTGAGAAAAAAAAATTTTTTGCTCCTGGGCAGCTTTTTTTCTGACCGCGGCATCACGCGTTTTCTTCCTCGGGCAGCAAAAACACTCGATTTTTAAAAACAGCTAATAATAATATTTTTAGACATGGAATTCCACCCCGAATCACATTCTAGCATCCGTTATTGCATTTGAGAAAAAAAAATTTTTTTGCTCCTGGGCAGCTTTTTTTCTGACCGCGGCATCATGCGTTTTCTTCCTCGGGCAGCAAAAACACTCGATTTTTAAAAACAGCTAATAATAATATTTTTAGACATGGAATTCCACCCCGAATCACATTCTAGCATCCGTTATTGCATTTGAGAAAAAAAAATTTTTTTGCTCCTGGGCAGCTTTTTTTCTGACCGCGGCATCACGCGTTTTCTTCCTCGGGCAGCAAAAACACTCGATTTTTAAAAACAGCTAATAATAATATTTTTAGACATGGAATTCCACCCCGAATCACATTCTAGCATCCGTTATTGCATTTGAGAAAAAAAAAATTTTTTGCACCTGGGCAGCTTTTTTTCTGACCGCGGCATCACGCGTTTTCTTCCTCGGGCAGCAAAAACACTCGATTTTTAAAAACAGCTAATAATAATATTTTTAGACATGGAATTCCACCCCGAATCACATTCTAGCACCCGTTATTGCATTTGAGAAAAAAAAATTTTTTTGCTCCTGGGCAGCTTTTTCTCTGACCGCGGCATCACGCGTTTTCTTCCTCGGGCAGCAAAAACACTCGATTTTTAAAAACAGCTAATAATAATATTTTTAGACATGGAATTCCACCCCGAATCACATTCTAGCATCCGTTATTGCATTTGAGAAAAAAAAATTTTTTTGCTCCTCTGCAGCTTTTTTTCTGACCGCGGCATCACGCGTTTTCTTCCCCGGGCAGCAAAAACACTCGATTTTTAAAAACAGCTAATAATAATATTTTTAGACATGGAATTCCACCCCGAATCACATTCTAGCATCCGTTATTGCATTTGAGAAAAAAAAATTTTTTGCTCCTGGGCAGCTTTTTTTCTGACCGCGGCATCACGCGTTTTCTTCCTCGGGCAGCAAAAACACTCGATTTTTAAAAACAGCTAATAATAATATTTTTAGACATGGAATTCCACCCCGAATCACATTCTAGCATCCGTTATTGCATTTGAGAAAAAAAAATTTTTTTTGCTCCTGGGCAGCTTTTTTTCTGACCGCGGCATCACGCGTTTTCTTCCTCGGGCAGCAAAAACACTCGATTTTTAAAAACAGCTAATAATAATATTTTTAGACATGGAATTCCACCCCGAATCACATTCTAGCATCCGTTATTGCATTTGAGAAAAAAAAAATTTTTTTGCTCCTGGGCAGCTTTTTTTCTGACCGCGGCATCACGCGTTTTCTTCCTCGGGCAGCAAAAACACTCGATTTTTAAAAACAGCTAATAATAATATTTTTAGACATGGAATTCCACCCCGAATCACATTCTAGCATCCGTTATTGCATTTGAGAAAAAAAAATTTTTTTGCTCCTGGGCAGCTTTTTTTCTGACCGCGGCATCACGCGTTTTCTTCCTCGGGCAGCAAAAACACTCGATTTTTAAAAACAGCTAATAATAATATTTTTAGACATGGAATTCCACCCCGAATCACATTCTAGCATCCGTTATTGCATTTGAGAAAAAAAAATTTTTTTGCTCCTGGGCAGCTTTTTTTCTGACCGCGGCATCACGCGTTTTCTTCCCCGGACAGCAAAAACACTCGATTTTTAAAAACAGCTAATAATAATATTTTTAGACATGGAATTCCACCCCGAATCACATTCTAGCATCCGTTATTGCATTTGAGAAAAAAAAATTTTTTGCTCCTGGGCAGCTTTTTTTCTGACCGCATCATCACGCGTTTTCTTCCTCGGGCAGCAAAAACACTCGATTTTTAAAAACAGCTAATAATAATATTTTTAGACATGGAATTCCACCCCGAATCACATTCTAGCATCCGTTATTGCATTTGAGAAAAAAAAATTTTTTTGCTCCTGGGCAGCTTTTTTTCTGACCGCGGCATCATGCGTTTTCTTCCTCGGGCAGCAAAAACACTCGATTTTTAAAAACAGCTAATAATAATATTTTTAGACATGGAATTCCACCCCGAATCACATTCTAGCATCCGTTATTGCATTTGAGAAAAAAAAATTTTTTTGCTCCTGGGCAGCTTTTTTTCTGACCGCGGCATCACGCGTTTTCTTCCTCGGGCAGCAAAAACACTCGATTTTTAAAAACAGCTAATAATAATATTTTTAGACATGGAATTCCACCCCGAATCACATTCTAGCATCCGTTATTGCATTTGAGAAAAAAAAATTTTTTTGCACCTGGGCAGCTTTTTTTCTGACCGCGGCATCACGCGTTTTCTTCCTCGGGCAGCAAAAACACTCGATTTTTAAAAACAGCTAATAATAATATTTTTAGACATGGAATTCCACCCCGAATCACATTCTAGCACCCGTTATTGCATTTGAGAAAAAAAAATTTTTTTGCTCCTGGGCAGCTTTTTCTCTGACCGCGGCATCACGCGTTTTCTTCCTCGGGCAGCAAAAACACTCGATTTTTAAAAACAGCTAATAATAATATTTTTAGACATGGAATTCCACCCCGAATCACATTCTAGCATCCGTTATTGCATTTGAGAAAAAAAAATTTTTTTGCTCCTCTGCAGCTTTTTTTCTGACCGCGGCATCACGCGTTTTCTTCCCCGGGCAGCAAAAACACTCGATTTTTAAAAACAGCTAATAATAATATTTTTAGACATGGAATTCCACCCCGAATCACATTCTAGCATCCGTTATTGCATTTGAGAAAAAAAAATTTTTTGCTCCTGGGCAGCTTTTTTTCTGACCGCGGCATCACGCGTTTTCTTCCTCGGGCAGCAAAAACACTCGATTTTTAAAAACAGCTAATAATAATATTTTTAGACATGGAATTCCACCCCGAATCACATTCTAGCATCCGTTATTGCATTTGAGAAAAAAAATTTTTTTTGCTCCTGGGCAGCTTTTTTTCTGACCGCGGCATCACGCGTTTTCTTCCTCGGGCAGCAAAAACACTCGATTTTTAAAAACAGCTAATAATAATATTTTTAGACATGGAATTCCACCCCGAATCACATTCTAGCATCCGTTATTGCATTTGAGAAAAAAAAATTTTTTTGCTCCTGGGCAGCTTTTTTTCTGACCGCGGCATCACGCGTTTTCTTCCTCGGGCAGCAAAAACACTCGATTTTTAAAAACAGCTAATAATAATATTTTTAGACATGGAATTCCACCCCGAATCACATTCTAGCATCCGTTATTGCATTTGAGAAAAAAAAATTTTTTTGCTCCTGGGCAGCTTGTTTTCTGACCGCGGCATCACGCGTTTTCTTCCTCGGGCAGCAAAAACACTCGATTTTTAAAAACAGCTAATAATAATATTTTTAGACATGGAATTCCACCCCGAATCACATTCTAGCATCCGTTATTGCATTTGAGAAAAAAAAAATTTTTTGCTCCTGGGCAGCTTTTTTTCTGACCGCGGCATCACGCGTTTTCTTCCTCGGGCAGCAAAAACACTCGATTTTTAAAAACAGCTAATAATAATATTTTTAGACATGGAATTCCACCCCGAATCACATTCTAGCATCCGTTATTGCATTTGAGAAAAAAAATTTTTTTTGCTCCTGGGCAGCTTTTTTTCTGACCGCGGCATCACGCGTTTTCTTCCTCGGGCAGCAAAAACACTCGATTTTTAAAAACAGCTAATAATAATATTTTTAGACATGGAATTCCACCCCGAATCTCATTCTAGCATCCGTTATTGCATTTGAGAAAAAAAAATTTTTTTGCTCCTGGGCAGCTTGTTTTCTGACTGCGGCATCACGCGTTTTCTTCCTCGGGCAGCAAAAACACTCGATTTTTAAAAACAGCTAATAATAATATTTTTAGACATGGAATTCCACCCCGAATCACATTCTAGCATCCGTTATTGCATTTGCGAAAAAAAATTTTTTTTGCTCCTGGGCAGCTTTTTTTCTGACCGCGGCATCACGCGTTTTCTTCCTCGGGCAGCAAAAACACTCGATTTTTAAAAACAGCTAATAATAATATTTTTAGACATGGAATTCCACCCCGAATCACATTCTAGCATCCGTTATTGCATTTGAGAAAAAAAAATTTTTTTGCTCCTGGGCAGCTTTTTTTCTGACCGCGGCATCACACGTTTTCTTCCTCGGGCAGCAAAAACACTCAATTTTTAAAAACAGCTAATAATAATATTTTTAGACATGGAATTCCACCCCGAATCACATTCTAGCATCCGTTATTGCATTTGAGAAAAAAACATTTTTTTGCTCCTGGGCAGCTTTTTTTCTGACCGCGGCATCACGCGTTTTCTTCCTCGGGCAGCAAAAACACTCGATTTTTAAAAACAGCTAATAATAATATTTTTAGACATGGAATTCCACCCCGAATCACATTCTAGAATCCGTTATTGCATTTGAGAAAAAAAAATTTTTTTGCTCCTGGGCAGCTTTTTTTCTGACCGCGGCATCACGCGTTTTCTTCCTCGGGCAGCAAAAACACTCGATTTTTAAAAACAGCTAATAATAATATTTTTAGACATGGAATTCCACCCCGAATCACATTCTAGCATCCGTTATTGCATTTGAGAAAAAAAAAAATTTTGCTCCTGGGCAGCTTTTTTTCTGACCGCGGCATCACGCGTTTTCTTCCTCGGGCAGCAAAAACACTCGATTTTTAAAAACAGCTAATAATAATATTTTTAGACATGGAATTCCACCCCGAATCTCATTCTAGCATCCGTTATTGCATTTGAGAAAAAAAATTTTTTTTGCTCCTGGGCAGCTTGTTTTCTGACTGCGGCATCACGCGTTTTCTTCCTCGGGCAGCAAAAACACTCGATTTTTAAAAACAGCTAATAATAATATTTTTAGACATGGAATTCCACCCCGAATCACATTCTAGCATCCGTTATTGCATTTGAGAAAAAAAAATTTTTTTGCTCCTGGGCAGCTTGTTTTCTGACCGCGGCATCACGCGTTTTCTTCCTCGGGCAGCAAAAACACTCGATTTTTAAAAACAGCTAATAATAATATTTTTAGACATGGAATTCCACCCCGAATCACATTCTAGCATCTGTTATTGCATTTGAGAAAAAAAAAATTTTGCTCCTGGGCAGCTTTTTTTCTGACCGCGGCATCACGCGTTTTCTTCCTCGGGCAGCAAAAACACTCGATTTTTAAAAACAGCTAATAATAATATTTTTAGACATGGAATTCCACCCCGAATCTCATTCTAGCATCCGTTATTGCATTTGAGAAAAAAAATTTTTTTTGCTCCTGGGCAGCTTGTTTTCTGACTTCGGCATCACGCGTTTTCTTCCTCGGGCAGCAAAAACACTCGATTTTTAAAAACAGCTAATAATAATATTTTTAGACATGGAATTCCACCCCGAATCACATTCTAGCATCCGTTATTGCATTTGAGAAAAAAAATTTTTTTTGCTCCTGGGCAGCTTGTTTTCTGACCGTGGCATCACGCGTTTTCTTCCTCGGGCAGCAAAAACACTCGATTTTTAAAAACAGCTAATAGTAATATTTTTAGACATGGAATTCCACCCCGAATCACATTCTAGCATCCGTTATTGCATTTGAGAAAAAAAAATTTTTTTGCTCCTGGGCAGCTTTTTTTCTGACCGCGGCATCACGCGTTTTCTTCCTCGGGCAGCAAAAACACTCGATTTTTAAAAACAGCTAATAATAATATTTTTAGACATGGAATTCCACCCCGAATCACATTCTAGCATCCGTTATTGCATTTGAGAAAAAAAAAATTTTGCTCCTGGGCAGCTTTTTTTCTGACCGCGGCATCACGCGTTTTCTTCCTCGGGCAGCAAAAACACTCGATTTTTAAAAACAGCTAATAATAATATTTTTAGACATGGAATTCCACCCGAATCTCATTCTAGCATCCGTTATTGCATTTGAGAAAAAAAAATTTTTTTGCTCCTGGGCAGCTTGTTTTCTGACTGCGGCATCACGCGTTTTCTTCCTCGGGCAGCAAAAACACTCGATTTTTAAAAACAGCTAATAATAATATTTTTAGACATGGAATTCCACCCCGAATCACATTCTAGCATCCGTTATTGCATTTGAGAAAAAAAAATTTTTTTGCTCCTGGGCAGCTTGTTTTCTGACCGTGGCATCACGCGTTTTCTTCCTCGGGCAGCAAAAACACTCGATTTTTAAAAACAGCTAATAGTAATATTTTTAGACATGGAATTCCACCCCGAATCACATTCTAGCATCCGTTATTGCATTTGAGAAAAAAAAATTTTTTTGCTCCTGGGCAGCTTTTTTTCTGACCGCGGCATCACGCGTTTTCTTCCTCGGGCAGCAAAAACACTCGATTTTTAAAAACAGCTAATAATAATATTTTTAGACATGGAATTCCACCCCGAATCACATTCTAGCATCCGTTATTGCATTTGAGGAAAAAAAATTTTTTTGCTCCTGGGCAGCTTTTTTTCTGACCGCGGCATCACGCGTTTTCTTCCTCGGGCAGCAAAAACACTCGATTTTTAAAAACAGCTAATAATAATATTTTTAGACATGGAATTCCACCCCGAATCACATTCTAGCATCCGTTATTGCATTTTGAGAAAAAAAAATTTTTTTGCTCCTGGGCAGCTTGTTTTCTGACTGCGGCATCACGCGTTTTCTTCCTCGGGCAGCAAAAACACTCGATTTTTAAAAACAGCTAATAATAATATTTTTAGACATGGAATTCCACCCCGAATCACATTCTAGCATCCGTTATTGCATTTGAGAAAAAAAATTTTTTTTGCTCCTGGGCAGCTTTTTTTCTGACCGCGGCATCACGCGTTTTCTTCCTCGGGCAGCAAAAACACTCGATTTTTAAAAACAGCTAATAATAATATTTTTAGACCTGGAATTCCACCCCGAATCACATTCTAGCATCCGTTATTGCATTTGAGAAAAAAATTTTTTTTTGCTCCTGGGCAGCTTTTTTTCTGACCGCGGCATCAAGCGTTTTCTTCCTCGGGCAGCAAAAACACTCGATTTTTAAAAACAGCTAATAATAATACTTTTAGACATGGAATTCCACCCCGAATCACATTCTAGCATCCATTATTGCATTTGAGAAAAAAAAATTTTTTTGCTCCTGGGCAGCTTTTTTTCTGACCGCGGCATCACGCGTTTTCTTCCTCGGGCAGCAAAAACACTCGATTTTTAAAAACAGCTAATAATAATATTTTTAGACATGGAATTCCACCCCGAATCACATTCTAGCATCCGTTATTGCATTTGAGAAAAAAAAATTTTTTTGCTCCTGGGCAGCTTGTTTTCTGACCGTGGCATCACGCGTTTTCTTCCTCGGGCAGCAAAAACACTCGATTTTTAAAAACAGCTAATAGTAATATTTTTAGACATGGAATTCCACCCCGAATCACATTCTAGCATCCGTTATTGCATTTGAGAAAAAAAAATTTTTTTGCTCCTGGGCAGCTTTTTTTCTGACCGCGGCATCACGCGTTTTCTTCCTCGGGCAGCAAAAACACTCGATTTTTAAAAACAGCTAATAATAATATTTTTAGACATGGAATTCCACCCCGAATCACATTCTAGCATCCGTTATTGCATTTGAGGAAAAAAAATTTTTTTGCTCCTGGGCAGCTTTTTTTCTGACCGCGGCATCACGCGTTTTCTTCCTCGGGCAGCAAAAACACTCGATTTTTAAAAACAGCTAATAATAATATTTTTAGACATGGAATTCCACCCCGAATCACATTCTAGCATCCGTTATTGCATTTTGAGAAAAAAAAATTTTTTTGCTCCTGGGCAGCTTGTTTTCTGACTGCGGCATCACGCGTTTTCTTCCTCGGGCAGCAAAAACACTCGATTTTTAAAAACAGCTAATAATAATATTTTTAGACATGGAATTCCACCCCGAATCACATTCTAGCATCCGTTATTGCATTTGAGAAAAAAAATTTTTTTTGCTCCTGGGCAGCTTTTTTTCTGACCGCGGCATCACGCGTTTTCTTCCTCGGGCAGCAAAAACACTCGATTTTTAAAAACAGCTAATAATAATATTTTTAGACCTGGAATTCCACCCCGAATCACATTCTAGCATCCGTTATTGCATTTGAGAAAAAAATTTTTTTTTGCTCCTGGGCAGCTTTTTTTCTGACCGCGGCATCAAGCGTTTTCTTCCTCGGGCAGCAAAAACACTCGATTTTTAAAAACAGCTAATAATAATACTTTTAGACATGGAATTCCACCCCGAATCACATTCTAGCATCCATTATTGCATTTGAGAAAAAAAAATTTTTTTGCTCCTGGGCAGCTTTTTTTCTGACCGCGGCATCACGCGTTTTCTTCCTCGGGCAGCAAAAACACTCGATTTTTAAAAACAGCTAATAATAATATTTTTAGACATGGAATTCCACCCCGAATCACATTCTAGCATCCGTTATTGCATTTGAGAAAAAAATTTTTTTTTGCTCCTGGGCAGCTTTTTTTCTGACCGTGGCATCACGCGTTTTCTTCCTCGGGCAGCAAAAACACTCGATTTTTAAAAACAGCTAATAATAATATTTTTAGACATGGAATTCCACCCCGAATCACATTCTAGCATCCGTTATTGCATTTGAGAAAAAAAAATTTTTTTGCTCCTGGGCAGCTTTTTTTCTGACCGCGGCATCATGCGTTTTCTTCCTCGGGCAGCAAAAACACTCGATTTTTAAAAACAGGTAATAATAATATTTTTAGACATGGAATTCCACCCCGAATCACATTCTAGCATCCGTTATTGCATTTGAGAAAAAAATTTTTTTTTGCTCCTGGGCAGCTTTTTTTCTGACCGCGGCATCACGCGTTTTCTTCCTCGGGCAGCAAAAACACTCGATTTTTAAAAACAGCTAATAATAATATTTTTAGACATGGAATTCCACCCCGAATCACATTCTAGCATCCGTTATTGCATTTGAGAAAAAAAAATTTTTTTGCTCCTGGGCAGCTTTTTTTCTGACCGCGGCATCATGCGTTTTCTTCCTCGGGCAGCAAAAACACTCGATTTTTAAAAACAGGTAATAATAATATTTTTAGACATGGAATTCCACCCCGAATCACATTCTAGCATCCGTTATTGCATTTGAGAAAAAAATTTTTTTTTGCTCCTGGGCAGCTATTTTTCTGACCGCGGCATCACGCGTTTTCTTCCTCGGGCAGCAAAAACACTCGATTTTTAAAAACAGCTAATAATAATATTTTTAGACATGGAATTCCACCCCGAATCACATTCTAGCATCCGTTATTGCATTTGAGAAAAAAAATTTTTTTTGCTCCTGGGCAGCTTTTTTTCTGACCGCGGCATCACGCGTTTTCTTCCTCGGGCAGCAAAAACACTCGATTTTTAAAAACAGCTAATAATAATATTTTTAGACATGGAATTCCACCCCGAATCACATTCTAGCATCCGTTATTGCATTTGAGAAAAAAAATTTTTTTTGCTCCTGGGCAGCTTTTTTTCTGACCGCGGCATCACGCGTTTTCTTCCTCGGGCAGCAAAAACACTCGATTTTTAAAAACAGCTAATAATAATATTTTTAGACATGGAATTCCACCCCGAATCACATTCTAGCATCCGTTATTGCATTTGAGAAAAAAAATTTTTTTTGCTCCTGGGCAGCTTTTTCTCTGACCACGGCATCACGCGTTTTCTTCCTCGGGCAGCAAAAACACTCGATTTTTAAAAACAGCTAATAATAATATTTTTAGACATGGAATTCCTTCCGGAATCACATTCTAGCATCCGTTATTGCATTTGAGAAAAAAAATTTTTTTTGCTCCTGGGCAGCTTTTTTTCTGACCGCGGCATCACGCGTTTTCTTCCTCGGGCAGCAAAAACACTCGATTTTTAAAAACAGCTAATAATAATATTTTTAGACATGGAATTCCACCCCGAATCACATTCTAGCATCCGTTATTGCATTTGAGAAAAAAAAATTTTTTTGCTCCTGGGCAGCTTGTTTTTTAAATCCCATCACGCGTTTTCTTCCTCGGGCAGCAAAAACACTCGATTTTTAAAAACAGCTAATAATAATATTTTTAGACATGGAATTCCACCCCGAATCACATTCTAGCATCCGTTATTGCATTTGAGAAAAAAAAATTTTTTTGCTCCTGGGCAGCTTGTTTTTTAAATCCCATCACGCGTTTTCTTCCTCGGGCAGCAAAAACACTCGATTTTTAAAAACAGCTAATAATAATATTTTTAGACATGGAATTCCACCCCGAATCACATTCTAGCATCCGTTATTGCATTTGAGAAAAAAAAATTTTTTTGCTCCTGGGCAGCTTTTTTTCTGACCGCGGCATCATGCGTTTTCTTCCTCGGGCAGCAAAAACACTCGATTTTTAAAAACAGGTAATAATAATATTTTTAGACATGGAATTCCACCCCGAATCACATTCTAGCATCCGTTATTGCATTTGAGAAAAAAATTTTTTTTTGCTCCTGGGCAGCTATTTTTCTGACCGCGGCATCACGCGTTTTCTTCCTCGGGCAGCAAAAACACTCGATTTTTAAAAACAGCTAATAATAATATTTTTAGACATGGAATTCCACCCCGAATCACATTCTAGCATCCGTTATTGCATTTGAGAAAAAAAAATTTTTTTGCTCCTGGGCAGCTTGTTTTCTGACCGCGGCATCACGCGTTTTCTTCCTCGGGCAGCAAAAACACTCGATTTTTAAAAACAGCTAATAATAATATTTTTAGACATGGAATTCCACCCCGAATCACATTCTAGCATCCGTTATTGCATTTGAGAAAAAAAATTTTTTTTGCTCCTGGGCAGCTTTTTTTCTGACCGCGGCATCAAGCGTTTTCTTCCTCGGGCAGCAAAAACACTCGATTTTTAAAAACAGCTAATAATAATACTTTTAGACATGGAATTCCACCCCGAATCACATTCTAGCATCCATTATTGCATTTGAGAAAAAAAAATTTTTTTGCTCCTGGGCAGCTTGTTTTTTAAATCCCATCACGCGTTTTCTTCCTCGGGCAGCAAAAACACTCGATTTTTAAAAACAGCTAATAATAATATTTTTAGACATGGAATTCCACCCCGAATCACATTCTAGCATCCGTTATTGCATTTGAGAAAAAAAAATTTTTTTGCTCCTGGGCAGCTTTTTTTCTGACCGCGGCATCATGCGTTTTCTTCCTCGGGCAGCAAAAACACTCGATTTTTAAAAACAGGTAATAATAATATTTTTAGACATGGAATTCCACCCCGAATCACATTCTAGCATCCGTTATTGCATTTGAGAAAAAAATTTTTTTTTGCTCCTGGGCAGCTATTTTTCTGACCGCGGCATCACGCGTTTTCTTCCTCGGGCAGCAAAAACACTCGATTTTTAAAAACAGCTAATAATAATATTTTTAGACATGGAATTCCACCCCGAATCACATTCTAGCATCCGTTATTGCATTTGAGAAAAAAAAATTTTTTTGCTCCTGGGCAGCTTGTTTTCTGACCGCGGCATCACGCGTTTTCTTCCTCGGGCAGCAAAAACACTCGATTTTTAAAAACAGCTAATAATAATATTTTTAGACATGGAATTCCACCCCGAATCACATTCTAGCATCCGTTATTGCATTTGAGAAAAAAAATTTTTTTTGCTCCTGGGCAGCTTTTTTTCTGACCGCGGCATCAAGCGTTTTCTTCCTCGGGCAGCAAAAACACTCGATTTTTAAAAACAGCTAATAATAATACTTTTAGACATGGAATTCCACCCCGAATCACATTCTAGCATCCATTATTGCATTTGAGAAAAAAAATTTTTTTTGCTCCTGGGCAGCTTTTTTTCTGACCGCGGCATCACGCGTTTTCTTCCTCGGGCAGCAAAAACACTCGATTTTTAAAAACAGCTAATAATAATATTTTTAGACATGGAATTCCACCCCGAATCACATTCTAGCATCCGTTATTGCATTTGAGAAAAAAAAATTTTTTTGCTCCTGGGCAGCTTTTTTTCTGACCGCGGCATCAAGCGTTTTCTTCCTCGGGCAGCAAAAACACTCGATTTTTAAAAACAGCTAATAATAATACTTTTAGACATGGAATTCCACCCCGAATCACATTCTAGCATCCATTATTGCATTTGAGAAAAAAAAATTTTTTTGCTCCTGGGCAGCTTTTTTTCTGACCGCGGCATCACGCGTTTTCTTCCTCGGGCAGCAAAAACACTCGATTTTTAAAAACAGCTAATAATAATATTTTTAGACATGGAATTCCACCCCGAATCACATTCTAGCATCCGTTATTGCATTTGAGAAAAAAATTTTTTTTTGCTCCTGGGCAGCTTTTTTTCTGACCGCGGCATCACGCGTTTTCTTCCTCGGGCAGCAAAAACACTCAATTTTTAAAAACAGCTAATAATAATATTTTTAGACATGGAATTCCACCCCGAATCACATTCTAGCATCCGTTATTGCATTTGAGAAAAAAAAAATTTTTTGCTCCTGGGCAGCTTTTTTTCTGACCGCGGCATCACGCGTTTTCTTCCTCGGACAGCAAAAACACTCGATTTTTAAAAACAGCTAATAATAATATTTTTAGACATGGAATTCCACCCCGAATCACATTCTAGCATCCGTTATTGCATTTGAGAAAAAAAAATTTTTTTGCTCCTGGGCAGCTTGTTTTCTGACCGCGGCATCACGCGTTTTCTTCCTCGGGCAGCAAAAACACTCGATTTTTAAAAACAGCTAATAATAATATTTTTAGACATGGAATTCCACCCCGAATCACATTCTAGCATCCGTTATTGCATTTGAGAAAAAAAATTTTTTTTGCTCCTGGGCAGCTTTTTTTCTGACCGCGGCATCAAGCGTTTTCTTCCTCGGGCAGCAAAAACACTCGATTTTTAAAAACAGCTAATAATAATACTTTTAGACATGGAATTCCACCCCGAATCACATTCTAGCATCCATTATTGCATTTGAGAAAAAAAATTTTTTTTGCTCCTGGGCAGCTTTTTTTCTGACCGCGGCATCACGCGTTTTCTTCCTCGGGCAGCAAAAACACTCGATTTTTAAAAACAGCTAATAATAATATTTTTAGACATGGAATTCCACCCCGAATCACATTCTAGCATCCGTTATTGCATTTGAGAAAAAAAAATTTTTTTGCTCCTGGGCAGCTTTTTTTCTGACCGCGGCATCAAGCGTTTTCTTCCTCGGGCAGCAAAAACACTCGATTTTTAAAAACAGCTAATAATAATACTTTTAGACATGGAATTCCACCCCGAATCACATTCTAGCATCCATTATTGCATTTGAGAAAAAAAAATTTTTTTGCTCCTGGGCAGCTTTTTTTCTGACCGCGGCATCACGCGTTTTCTTCCTCGGGCAGCAAAAACACTCGATTTTTAAAAACAGCTAATAATAATATTTTTAGACATGGAATTCCACCCCGAATCACATTCTAGCATCCGTTATTGCATTTGAGAAAAAAATTTTTTTTTGCTCCTGGGCAGCTTTTTTTCTGACCGCGGCATCACGCGTTTTCTTCCTCGGGCAGCAAAAACACTCAATTTTTAAAAACAGCTAATAATAATATTTTTAGACATGGAATTCCACCCCGAATCACATTCTAGCATCCGTTATTGCATTTGAGAAAAAAAAAATTTTTTGCTCCTGGGCAGCTTTTTTTCTGACCGCGGCATCACGCGTTTTCTTCCTCGGACAGCAAAAACACTCGATTTTTAAAAACAGCTAATAATAATATTTTTAGACATGGAATTCCACCCCGAATCACATTCTAGCATCCGTTATTGCATTTGAGAAAAAAAAATTTTTTTGCTCCTGGGCAGCTTTTTTTCTGACCGCGGCATCATGCGTTTTCTTCCTCGGGCAGCAAAAACACTCGATTTTTAAAAACAGGTAATAATAATATTTTTAGACATGGCATTCCACCCCGAATCACATTCTAGCATCCGTTATTGCATTTGAGAAAAAAAATTTTTTTTGCTCCTGGGCAGCTTTTTTTCTGACCGCGGCATCACGCGTTTTCTTCCTCGGGCAGCAAAAACACTCGATTTTTAAAAACAGCTAATAATAATATTTTTAGACATGGAATTCCACCCGGAATCACATTCTAGCATCCGTTATTGCATTTGAGAAAAAAAATTTTTTTTGCTCCTGGGCAGCTTTTTTTCTGACCGCGGCATCACGCGTTTTCTTCCTCGGGCAGCAAAAACACTCGATTTTTAAAAACAGCTAATAATAATATTTTTAGACATGGAATTCCACCCCGAATCACATTCTAGCATCCGTTATTGCATTTGAGAAAAAAAAAATTTTTGCTCCTGGGCAGCTTTTTTTCTGACCGCGGCATCACGCGTTTTCTTCCTCGGGCAGCAAAAACACTCGATTTTTAAAAACAGGTAATAATAATATTTTTAGACATGGCATTCCACCCCGAATCACATTCTAGCATCCGTTATTGCATTTGAGAAAAAAATTTTTTTTTGCTCCTGGGCAGCTTTTTTTCTGACCGCGGCATCACGCGTTTTCTTCCTCGGGCAGCAAAAACACTCGATTTTTAAAAACAGCTAATAATAATATTTTTAGACATGGAATTCCACCCGGAATCACATTCTAGCATCCGTTATTGCATTTGAGAAAAAAAATTTTTTTTGCTCCTGGGCAGCTTTTTTTCTGACCGCGGCATCACGCGTTTTCTTCCTCGGGCAGCAAAAACACTCGATTTTTAAAAACAGGTAATAATAATATTTTTAGACATGGCATTCCACCCCGAATCACATTCTAGCATCCGTTATTGCATTTGAGAAAAAAATTTTTTTTTGCTCCTGGGCAGCTTTTTTTCTGACCGCGGCATCACGCGTTTTCTTCCTCGGGCAGCAAAAACACTCGATTTTTAAAAACAGCTAATAATAATATTTTTAGACATGGAATTCCACCCGGAATCACATTCTAGCATCCGTTATTGCATTTGAGAAAAAAAATTTTTTTTGCTCCTGGGCAGCTTTTTTTCTGACCGCGGCATCACGCGTTTTCTTCTTCGGGCAGCAAAAACACTCGATTTTTAAAAACAGCTAATAATAATATTTTTAGACATGGAATTCCACCCCGAATCACATTCTAGCATCCGTTATTGCATTTGAGAAAAAAAAAATTTTTGCTCCTGGGCAGCTTTTTTTCTGACCGCGGCATCACGCGTTTTCTTCCTCGGGCAGCAAAAACACTCGATTTTTAAAAACAGCTAACAATAATATTTTTAGACATGGAATTCCACCCCGAATCAAATTCTAGCATCCGTTATTGCATTTGAGAAAAAAAAAATTTTTTGCTCCTGGGCAGCTTTTTTTCGGACCGCGGCATCACGCGTTTTCTTCCTCGGGCAGCAAAAACACTCGATTTTTAAAAACAGCTAATAATAATATTTTTAGACATGGAATTCCACCCCGAATCACATTCTAGCATCCATTATTGCATTTGAGAAAAAAAATTTTTTTTGCTCCTGGGCAGCTTTTTTTCTGACCGCGGCATCACGCGTTTTCTTCCTCGGGCAGCAAAAACACTCGATTTTTAAAAACAGCTAATAATAATATTTTTAGACATGGAATTCCACCCCGAATCACATTCTAGCATCCGTTATTGCATTTGAGAAAAAAAATTTTTTTTGCTCCTGGGCAGCTTTTTTTCTGACCGCGGCATCACGCGTTTTCTTCCTCGGGCAGCAAAAACACTCGATTTTTAAAAACAGCTAATAATAATATTTTTAGACATGGAATTCCACCCCGAATCACATTCTAGCATCCGTTATTGCATTTGAGAAAAAAAATTTTTTTTGCTCCTGGGCAGCTTTTTTTCTGACCGCGGCATCACGCGTTTTCTTCCTCGGGCAGCAAAAACACTCGATTTTTAAAAACAGCTAACAATAATATTTTTAGACATGGAATTCCACCCCGAATCAAATTCTAGCATCCGTTATTGCATTTGAGAAAAAAAATTTTTTTTGCTCCTGGGCAGCTTTTTTTCTGACCGCGGCATCACGCGTTTTCTTCCTCGGGCAGCAAAAACACTCGATTTTTAAAAACAGCTAATAATAATATTTTTAGACATGGAATTCCACCCCGAATCACATTCTAGCATCCGTTATTGCATTTGAGAAAAAAAATTTTTTTTGCTCCTGGGCAGCTTTTTTTCTGACCGCGGCATCACGCGTTTTCTTCCTCGGGCAGCAAAAACACTCGATTTTTAAAAACAGCTAATAATAATATTTTTAGACATGGAATTCCACCCTGAATCACATTCTAGCATCCGTTATTGCATTTGAGAAAAAAAAAAATTTTTTGCTCCTGGGCAGCTTTTTTTCTGACCGCGGCATCACGCGTTTTCTTCCTCGGGCAGCAAAAACACTCGATTTTTAAAAACAGCTAATAATAATATTTTTAGACATGGAATTCCACCCCGAATCACATTCTAGCATCCGTTATTGCATTTGAGAAAAAAAAAATTTTTTGCTCCTGGGCAGCTTTTTTTCTGACCGCGGCATCACGCGTTTTCTTCCTCGGGCAGCAAAAACACTCGATTTTTAAAAACAGCTAATAATAATATTTTTAGACATGGAATTCCACCCCGAATCACATTCTAGCATCCGTTATTGCATTTGAGAAAAAAAAATTTTTTTGCTCCTGGGCAGCTTTTTTTCTGACCGCGGCATCATGCGTTTTCTTCCTCGGGCAGCAAAAACACTCGATTTTTAAAAACAGGTAATAATAATATTTTTAGACATGGAATTCCACCCCGAATCACATTCTAGCATCCGTTATTGCATTTGAGAAAAAAATTTTTTTTTGCTCCTGGGCAGCTTTTTTTCTGACCGCGGCATCACGCGTTTTCTTCCTCGGGCAGCAAAAACACTCGATTTTTAAAAACAGCTAATAATAATATTTTTAGACATGGAATTCCACCCCGAATCACATTCTAGCATCCGTTATTGCATTTGAGAAAAAAAAATTTTTTTGCTCCTGGGCAGCTTTTTTTCTGACCGCGGCATCATGCGTTTTCTTCCTCGGGCAGCAAAAACACTCGATTTTTAAAAACAGGTAATAATAATATTTTTAGACATGGAATTCCACCCCGAATCACATTCTAGCATCCGTTATTGCATTTGAGAAAAAAATTTTTTTTTGCTCCTGGGCAGCTTTTTTTCTGACCGCGGCATCACGCGTTTTCTTCCTCGGGCAGCAAAAACACTCGATTTTTAAAAACAGCTAATAATAATATTTTTAGACATGGAATTCCACCCCGAATCACATTCTAGCATCCGTTATTGCATTTGAGAAAAAAAATTTTTTTTGCTCCTGGGCAGCTTTTTTTCTGACCGCGGCATCACGCGTTTTCTTCCTCGGGCAGCAAAAACACTCGATTTTTAAAAACAGCTAATAATAATATTTTTAGACATGGAATTCCACCCCGAATCACATTCTAGCATCCGTTATTGCATTTGAGAAAAAAAATTTTTTTTGCTCCTGGGCAGCTTTTTTTCTGACCGCGGCATCACGCGTTTTCTTCCTCGGGCAGCAAAAACACTCGATTTTTAAAAACAGCTAATAATAATATTTTTAGACATGGAATTCCACCCCGAATCACATTCTAGCATCCGTTATTGCATTTGAGAAAAAAAATTTTTTTTGCTCCTGGGCAGCTTTTTTTCTGACCGCGGCATCACGCGTTTTCTTCCTCGGGCAGCAAAAACACTCGATTTTTAAAAACAGCTAATAATAATATTTTTAGACATGGAATTCCACCCTGAATCACATTCTAGCATCCGTTATTGCATTTGAGAAAAAAAAAATTTTTTTTGCTCCTGGGCAGCTTTTTTTCTGACCGCGGCATCACGCGTTTTCTTCCTCGGGCAGCAAAAACACTCGATTTTTAAAAACAGCTAATAATAATATTTTTAGACATGGAATTCCACCCCGAATCACATTCTAGCATCCGTTATTGCATTTGAGAAAAAAAATTTTTTTTGCTCCTGGGCAGCTTTTTTTCTGACCGCGGCATCACGCGTTTTCTTCCTCGGGCAGCAAAAACACTCGATTTTTAAAAACAGCTAATAATAATATTTTTAGACATGGAATTCCACCCCGAATCACATTCTAGCATCCGTTATTGCATTTGAGAAAAAAAATTTTTTTTGCTCCTGGGCAGCTTTTTTTCTGACCGCGGCATCACGCGTTTTCTTCCTCGGGCAGCAAAAACACTCGATTTTTAAAAACAGCTAACAATAATATTTTTAGACATGGAATTCCACCCCGAATCAAATTCTAGCATCCGTTATTGCATTTGAGAAAAAAAATTTTTTTTGCTCCTGGGCAGCTTTTTTTCTGACCGCGGCATCACGCGTTTTCTTCCTCGGGCAGCAAAAACACTCGATTTTTAAAAACAGCTAATAATAATATTTTTAGACATGGAATTCCACCCCGAATCACATTCTAGCATCCGTTATTGCATTTGAGAAAAAAAATTTTTTTTGCTCCTGGGCAGCTTTTTTTCTGACCGCGGCATCACGCGTTTTCTTCCTCGGGCAGCAAAAACACTCGATTTTTAAAAACAGCTAATAATAATATTTTTAGACATGGAATTCCACCCTGAATCACATTCTAGCATCCGTTATTGCATTTGAGAAAAAAAAAAATTTTTTGCTCCTGGGCAGCTTTTTTTCTGACCGCGGCATCACGCGTTTTCTTCCTCGGGCAGCAAAAACACTCGATTTTTAAAAACAGCTAATAATAATATTTTTAGACATGGAATTCCACCCCGAATCACATTCTAGCATCCGTTATTGCATTTGAGAAAAAAAAAATTTTTTGCTCCTGGGCAGCTTTTTTTCTGACCGCGGCATCACGCGTTTTCTTCCTCGGGCAGCAAAAACACTCGATTTTTAAAAACAGCTAATAATAATATTTTTAGACATGGAATTCCACCCCGAATCACATTCTAGCATCCGTTATTGCATTTGAGAAAAAAAAATTTTTTTGCTCCTGGGCAGCTTTTTTTCTGACCGCGGCATCATGCGTTTTCTTCCTCGGGCAGCAAAAACACTCGATTTTTAAAAACAGGTAATAATAATATTTTTAGACATGGAATTCCACCCCGAATCACATTCTAGCATCCGTTATTGCATTTGAGAAAAAAATTTTTTTTTGCTCCTGGGCAGCTTTTTTTCTGACCGCGGCATCACGCGTTTTCTTCCTCGGGCAGCAAAAACACTCGATTTTTAAAAACAGCTAATAATAATATTTTTAGACATGGAATTCCACCCCGAATCACATTCTAGCATCCGTTATTGCATTTGAGAAAAAAAAATTTTTTTGCTCCTGGGCAGCTTTTTTTCTGACCGCGGCATCATGCGTTTTCTTCCTCGGGCAGCAAAAACACTCGATTTTTAAAAACAGGTAATAATAATATTTTTAGACATGGAATTCCACCCCGAATCACATTCTAGCATCCGTTATTGCATTTGAGAAAAAAATTTTTTTTTGCTCCTGGGCAGCTTTTTTTCTGACCGCGGCATCACGCGTTTTCTTCCTCGGGCAGCAAAAACACTCGATTTTTAAAAACAGCTAATAATAATATTTTTAGACATGGAATTCCACCCCGAATCACATTCTAGCATCCGTTATTGCATTTGAGAAAAAAAATTTTTTTTGCTCCTGGGCAGCTTTTTTTCTGACCGCGGCATCACGCGTTTTCTTCCTCGGGCAGCAAAAACACTCGATTTTTAAAAACAGCTAATAATAATATTTTTAGACATGGAATTCCACCCCGAATCACATTCTAGCATCCGTTATTGCATTTGAGAAAAAAAATTTTTTTTGCTCCTGGGCAGCTTTTTTTCTGACCGCGGCATCACGCGTTTTCTTCCTCGGGCAGCAAAAACACTCGATTTTTAAAAACAGCTAATAATAATATTTTTAGACATGGAATTCCACCCCGAATCACATTCTAGCATCCGTTATTGCATTTGAGAAAAAAAATTTTTTTTGCTCCTGGGCAGCTTTTTTTCTGACCGCGGCATCACGCGTTTTCTTCCTCGGGCAGCAAAAACACTCGATTTTTAAAAACAGCTAATAATAATATTTTTAGACATGGAATTCCACCCTGAATCACATTCTAGCATCCGTTATTGCATTTGAGAAAAAAAAAATTTTTTTGCTCCTGGGCAGCTTTTTTTCTGACCGCGGCATCACGCGTTTTCTTCCTCGGGCAGCAAAAACACTCGATTTTTAAAAACAGCTAATAATAATATTTTTAGACATGGAATTCCACCCCGAATCACATTCTAGCATCCGTTATTGCATTTGAGAAAAAAAATTTTTTTTGCTCCTGGGCAGCTTTTTTTCTGACCGCGGCATCACGCGTTTTCTTCCTCGGGCAGCAAAAACACTCGATTTTTAAAAACAGCTAATAATAATATTTTTAGACATGGAATTCCACCCCGAATCACATTCTAGCATCCGTTATTGCATTTGAGAAAAAAAAAATTTTTTGCTCCTGGGCAGCTTTTTTTCTGACCGCGGCATCACGCGTTTTCTTCCTCGGGCAGCAAAAACACTCGATTTTTAAAAACAGCTAATAATAATATTTTTAGACATGGAATTCCACCCCGAATCACATTCTAGCATCCGTTATTGCATTTGAGAAAAAAAAATTTTTTTGCTCCTGGGCATCTTTTTTTCTGACCGCGGCATCATGCGTTTTCTTCCTCGGGCAGCAAAAACACTCGATTTTTAAAAACAGGTAATAATAATATTTTTAGACATGGAATTCCACCCCGAATCACATTCTAGCATCCGTTATTGCATTTGAGAAAAAAATTTTTTTTTGCTCCTGGGCAGCTTTTTTTCTGACCGCGGCATCACGCGTTTTCTTCCTCGGGCAGCAAAAACACTCGATTTTTAAAAACAGCTAATAATAATATTTTTAGACATGGAATTCCACCCCGAATCACATTCTAGCATCCGTTATTGCATTTGAGAAAAAAAAAAATTTTTGCTCCTGGGCAGCTTTTTTTCTGACCGCGGCATCACGCGTTTTCTTCCTCGGGCAGCAAAAACACTCGATTTTTAAAAACAGGTAATAATAATATTTTTAGACATGGAATTCCACCCCGAATCACATTCTAGCATCCGTTATTGCATTTGAGAAAAAAATTTTTTTTTGCTCCTGGGCAGCTTTTTTTCTGACCGCGGCATCACGCGTTTTCTTCCTCGGGCAGCAAAAACACTCGATTTTTAAAAACAGCTAATAATAATATTTTTAGACATGGAATTCCACCCCGAATCACATTCTAGCATCCGTTATTGCATTTGAGAAAAAAAAATTTTTTTGCTCCTGGGCAGCTTTTTTTCTGACCGCGGCATCATGCGTTTTCTTCCTCGGGCAGCAAAAACACTTGATTTTTAAAAACAGGTAATAATAATATTTTTAGACATGGAATTCCACCCCGAATCACATTCTAGCATCCGTTATTGCATTTGAGAAAAAAATTTTTTTTTGCTCCTGGGCAGCTTTTTTTCTGACCGCGGCATCACGCGTTTTCTTCCTCGGGCAGCAAAAACACTCGATTTTTAAAAACAGCTAATAATAATATTTTTAGACATGGAATTCCACCCCGAATCACATTCTAGCATCCGTTATTGCATTTGAGAAAAAAAATTTTTTTTGCTCCTGGGCAGCTTTTTTTCTGACCGCGGCATCACGCGTTTTCTTCCTCGGGCAGCAAAAACACTCGATTTTTAAAAACAGCTAATAATAATATTTTTAGACATGGAATTCCACCCCGAATCACATTCTAGCATCCGTTATTGCATTTGAGAAAAAAAATTTTTTTTGCTCCTGGGCAGCTTTTTTTCTGACCGCGGCATCACGCGTTTTCTTCCTCGGGCAGCAAAAACACTCGATTTTTAAAAACAGCTAATAATAATATTTTTAGACATGGAATTCCACCCCGAATCACATTCTAGCATCCGTTATTGCATTTGAGAAAAAAAAAATTTTTTGCTCCTGGGCAGCTTGTTTTTTAAATCCCATCACGCGTTTTCTTCCTCGGGCAGCAAAAACACTCGATTTTTAAAAACAGCTAATAATAATATTTTTAGACATGGAATTCCACCCCGAATCACATTCTAGCATCCGTTATTGCATTTGAGAAAAAAAAATTTTTTTGCTCCTGGGCAGCTTGTTTTTTAAATCCCATCACGCGTTTTCTTCCTCGGGCAGCAAAAACACTCGATTTTTAAAAACAGCTAATAATAATATTTTTAGACATGGAATTCCACCCCGAATCACATTCTAGCATCCGTTATTGCATTTGAGAAAAAAAAATTTTTTTGCTCCTGGGCAGCTTTTTTTCTGACCGTGGCATCACGCGTTTTCTTCCTCGGGCAGCAAAAACACTCGATTTTTAAAAACAGCTAATAATAATATTTTTAGACATGGAATTCCACCCCGAATCACATTCTAGCATCCGTTATTGCATTTGAGAAAAAAAAATTTTTTTGCTCCTGGGCAGCTTGTTTTCTGACCGCGGCATCACGCGTTTTCTTCCTCGGGCAGCAAAAACACTCGATTTTTAAAAACAGCTAATAATAATATTTTTAGACATGGAATTCCACCCCGAATCACATTCTAGCATCCGTTATTGCATTTGAGAAAAAAAAATTTTTTTGCTCCTGGGCAGCTTTTTTTCTGACCGCGGCATCAAGCGTTTTCTTCCTCGGGCAGCAAAAACACTCGATTTTTAAAAACAGCTAATAATAATACTTTTAGACATGGAATTCCACCCCGAATCACATTCTAGCATCCATTATTGCATTTGAGAAAAAAAAATTTTTTTGCTCCTGGGCAGCTTTTTTTCTGACCGCGGCATCACGCGTTTTCTTCCTCGGGCAGCAAAAACACTCGATTTTTAAAAACAGCTAATAATAATATTTTTAGACATGGAATTCCACCCCGAATCACATTCTAGCATCCGTTATTGCATTTGAGAAAAAAAATTTTTTTTGCTCCTGGGCAGCTTTTTTTCTGACCGCGGCATCAAGCGTTTTCTTCCTCGGGCAGCAAAAACACTCGATTTTTAAAAACAGCTAATAATAATACTTTTAGACATGGAATTCCACCCCGAATCACATTCTAGCATCCATTATTGCATTTGAGAAAAAAAAATTTTTTTGCTCCTGGGCAGCTTTTTTTCTGACCGCGGCATCACGCGTTTTCTTCCTCGGGCAGCAAAAACACTCGATTTTTAAAAACAGCTAATAATAATATTTTTAGACATGGAATTCCACCCCGAATCACATTCTAGCATCCGTTATTGCATTTGAGAAAAAAAATTTTTTTTGCTCCTGGGCAGCTTTTTTTCTGACCGCGGCATCACGCGTTTTCTTCCTCGGGCAGCAAAAACACTCGATTTTTAAAAACAGCTAATAATAATATTTTTAGACATGGAATTCCACCCCGAATCACATTCTAGCATCCGTTATTGCATTTGAGAAAAAAAAATTTTTTTTGCTCCTGGGCAGCTTTTTTTCTGACCGCGGCATCACGCGTTTTCTTCCTCGGGCAGCAAAAACACTCGATTTTTAAAAACAGCTAATAATAATATTTTTAGACATGGAATTCCACCCCGAATCACATTCTAGCATCCGTTATTGCATTTGAGAAAAAAAAATTTTTTTGCTCCTGGGCAGCTTTTTTTCTGACCGCGGCATCACGCGTTTTCTTCCTCGGGCAGCAAAAACACTCGATTTTTAAAAACAGCTAATAATAATATTTTTAGACATGGAATTCCACCCCGAATCACATTCTAGCATCCGTTATTGCATTTGAGAAAAAAAAATTTTTTTGCTCCTGGGCAGCTTTTTTTCTGACCGCGGCATCACGCGTTTTCTTCCTCGGGCAGCAAAAACACTCGATTTTTAAAAACAGCTAATAATAATATTTTTAGACATGGAATTCCACCCCGAATCACATTCTAGCATCCGTTATTGCATTTGAGAAAAAAATTTTTTTTTGCTCCTGGGCAGCTTTTTTTCTGACCGCGGCATCACGCGTTTTCTTCCTCGGGCAGCAAAAACACTCGATTTTTAAAAACAGCTAATAATAATATTTTTAGACATGGAATTCCACCCCGAATCACATTCTAGCATCCGTTATTGCATTTGAGAAAAAAAAATTTTTTTGCTCCTGGGCAGCTTTTTTTCTGACCGCGGCATCACGCGTTTTCTTCCTCGGACAGCAAAAACACTCGATTTTTAAAAACAGCTAATAATAATATTTTTAGACATGGAATTCCACCCCGAATCACATTCTAGCATCCGTTATTGCATTTGAGAAAAAAAAATTTTTTTGCTCCTGGGCAGCTTTTTTTCTGACCGCGGCATCACGCGTTTTCTTCCTCGGGCAGCAAAAACACTCGATT
>NW_027257089.1:0-46280 GCF_029215685.1 Pituophis catenifer annectens | reverse complement strand
CGAGGTGGGATGGCCGCTAGCAAATACTAAGCTGCATTTTACATCGTAAGAGGCTCCAAACAGGTTTGCATTAATATCAAAAATTTCTTACGATGAAAGAGAGGTCAAAATGCATAAAGGAAATTATATATATATATATATTCCCCCCAAAACTCACAAAATATCTGAAAGTGCACCAAATGGGCTCCAAACTTTGAAAATGTAGACAAAGATGGCTGGTGCTTCAGACAGAATCCCTGCTACAGACTGAACTCCACAAAAAAATAATTAAATAAAAAGACCTGGCTAATCAAATTCTGTTCATTTCCCCTATTAATTAAATCAGTGCCGTTTTCATCTGCCAGCTGTCAGATCCAGATGACCAGGAATTTGCACATGCATTGAATATCAATAAGACTTTTGTTCTCGCCTGCCTGATTCGTACATTAATATTCTTTTCATCTACAGCTATATTTATACCTGTAAGCTCCAGCTGGCAGAAAACACCGGGTGTTTTCGAAAGCATTTGGAAGTGAAAGAAAGAAAGAGAGAAAAAAATAACTCTTTGTTTCCAAGCTTGAAGGCCCACAAAAGGACTGGAAGGACCAACAAATAAAATCTATTCCCTAACTATTGTCACTCGCTCCTAATATGACCAAATAATTTTCCTCCTCATTTTCCTTCTCTTAAGGTCAGGTCAATAGGAAAGAATTTGGTTGCTAATGGATGATTGGTTAGTTTTAGCCCTGATTGCAAAATAAGTCACTAGTCCTCATGTACTTTTACTTATTTCTTTACTAAATAGTTTATTTTCTGTCAGAATCGATCATAAAGCCATATCAACTCCAGCTGCCAGGTGAGATAACCACAAAGTTAGCCCAAAAGAGAGTTTTAAATTAAATTAAATTATTTATTATTTGAATAAATAAATAAATTTATTATTTGATACTTGGAAGATAATACCTACAGATATTTATATTTATATTGACTGTTTCCCTATGATTATCATTAAGTGTTGTACCTTATGTTTCTTGACGAATGTACCTTTTCTTTTATGTACACTGAGACTAAGACTAATTCCTTGTGTGTCCAATCACACTTGGCCAATAAAGCTATTCTATTCTATTCTATTCTATTCTATTCTATTCTATTCTATTCTATTCTATTCTATTCTATTCCATTCCAATTCTACTCTACTCCATTCCACTCCACTCCACTCCACTCCTCCTCCATTCCATTCCATATCATATTTTCTGCTCTGTTCTGTTCTGTTCTGTTCTGTTCTGTTCTGTTCTGTTCTATTCTATTCTATTCTATTCTATTCTATTCTATTCTATTGACTAAAAACGACTCTTAGAGAGTGAGGGAACCCTAGCAATTTCTCCCCTCTACCTGGACCCGAATTGCAATTTCTTTTTTTTTTTTCTTTTTCCTTCCCAAAGCGCCTTCTGTTTTATCTACTTAATTATTGTTTTTTTTCTGGAGGGTTTCCATTTCATCTGCCATTTAATGGCTCACCTGCATTTACAACCAGTTTTATCTATTAGAAGTTATCTCTTCTGGATGTGTACCTTGGAGGAATGAAAGATTGATTATGGCCATTTTCAGTCTTGGCAGCCTCGTTGCAGAAGGAAAACAGAAAATAAACAAAAGGCAGCAAGATTATTTTTGGTTTGCAAAATTTTAGCCTTCCATTCAGCCCTTTGAAGAAAGCTTAAGTGTTGGAAGGGTTCCCTCTAGTGGAGCAAATGAGTAAGGACAATTTTAGATTTTTTAAAAAAACTCAATAGTTAAGAATATGTTTCTTAGACTAAGAAAATGGTTAAATTTTAAAAAGAGAATGGGGTTAAGCTAATGGAATGTCAAAAAAGATTTTATAATCGGGACAATGCCAGAAATTTGAGATCAGCATGTCTGAAAATGAGACACGCATGGAATTAACAATTCCGAATTTTCCTAATTCTGCGATGTATATAATGGGTGCTATTTAATCATCCTTTCATTTTTGAAAAATGGTCCTGTGTCTCCTGAAACTACTGTTGTGCAGGAATATAAATAATGATAAATATTATTGTTCAGCAATATCAGTATCGACGTCTTGGGGAGCCAAGAATCTTATTTCAGGCAAATACATTTGTCGTTATCACTTCTATTGGTGAGAATAAAGGCCCACTTTCTGGAATGTGAAACTGTCTCCCGAGGATGCAGACAATTTCTCCTTATTTGTACACAAATCAAAAGGACATTTTTAAAGCCACCAAATTGCACTTTAGAGATTTAAAACCTGCTAGGTAGAATGACTTTTAACGAAACAAAGAGGAATTTTATTTTTTAGATCGATTTCATTGGCCAATGATGAGGCTCTACTGCCTCATAAGCCATCACGTGAAGTTTCTTTTGTTTTTTTAAAAAAATATCTAACCTGGAAGTGTAAAAAAACAAACAAACCAGGAAGTGTTTAGCTTGCCAACGCTTTTAGGCGCTTGGCAGTGTTGTGAACTGCCAGCTGGCAGTGGAGTCATACGAAATGTCTTAATGCAAACAGCCACTTTGCCAACTTTGTGTGGACACAGAAACTAATCCGTCCCGTCTGGACGGGAGACCACCAAGCGATCCCCAAGTTCACGAGACAGGAAAAGGCGCGGTTAAAACAACGGGACCGGACAATGTGCGCATCAAATCAACCCAGATCTTTTTATCTTTCCAGCAGCTTCTTTTTCCGTTATTTTCCCTCCCGACTCAACGCCAGAAGAAAATGATCAATTTTTTTTTTTTTTTAACGGTTACGAAAAGCTACCGGACAGAGAGATGGTTTGAATAAGCGAACATGTAATTATTTTGTGATTTCTTTCCTGGATCGCAGCCAGCCCTCTTACCCGACCTCCTGGCAAGCTTATTTTCTCGGCTCAGCTGCCACTGCATTTTTTCAAGCCGAGACTTCCTGGGACCACAGCGGAGATGCCATCCGTCCAACCGCGTTAAAAAAAAGGCTGGGTTTTTTGCACCCAAAGGCCGCAGGTTTCTTTGGAACAGATTCCAGCTATCAAATCTTTTGATTTTTTTTTTTTTTGCTCTTCTTCCAGCCAGCCAATCGTGTCTTATCCAGGATCTGTTCAAACATTTTGATTATCTCAATTGAGCTCTGTGTGGATGTATGAATGCATCACGCAAAAATCCCCCACCTTTTGGAGTTCAGGAATTCCTTTTTGGTTTTCCGGGGACTTTGCCAAGATCGCCAATGTCCGGCACGAATGGTAGTGCCAACGTCTTGTTTTCTCTGGTCCCTTCGAGGTTTACAGCACCCATCATCCTTGCCTAGCAGGCTCGAGAGCCTGTGCAATGAGCCACGAACTTGAGTGCACGCACCCTTTTAAACAAATACAAACGTACATTATTTTAGGGCCAAGACTGCAAAAACCTAAGTGAAAAAGCCTCTTTGCAGACAGCTTAAAAAAATACATATATATAAATATTTGAAATCTTCAGTCAACAAAAATAAGCCTATTCATTTTGCACAATTTAGGGCCTGCTCTCCACTTCACAATTCTCAAATGGCTTGGGCTTAAACAAAGAGAATCCAAGGTTAGTTCTAACCAGAGGGGGTATTCAGCCGGTTCAGGAGAATTGGTAGCGGAGATCGCAGAGCTATGCCGTCCTATTTAGCCACTTTTTCGAGGCCGGCGGAAGGTGTGCAGGCGTGCAAAGTGAGCACACGTGCGGCAAACCGGTGGTAAAAATATGCGGAACCTACCTCTGATTCTAACCTAGTTTAGCCGACAGTGGGATCACACACTTCAAATCTTCTCATTATAAACCTACATCACGCATTACAGATTATAGAATGTGTATATAATGATCTAATGATAGATAAAACCTACATTATATACCGGATGCTAAAAGAGATCCCACAATGAGTTGGTTCACACAACCTAAGACAAAGGCTACCGCTAATAGTTCCTCTGTACTTTGGGATATAGAGCCGAGTTCCAATCCTATTCTGCGCTGGACCGTAATGTGTTGTACACCCAAACACAAAAAAATTAATCGTTTACCAGAGGTGGGATTCAGCCGGTTCGTACTAGTTCACCAGAACCAGTAGCGGAAATCATGGGTGGGCCTGCCATCCTATTTAGGCGCTTTTTTGAGGCCGGGTGCATGTGTGGAAGGAGTGTGCGCCAACAAAGCATATGCACAGAAGACCAGACACGTGCGTGGACGGATGCGCGTGCTCACATTCGGTAGGGAATTTAACTGAATACCACACCTGGTGCTTACCTAATCACATTTCATCTAAACCCAGTTGGCTTTGGCTTAGCGGGTCGTTGGAAACTCAGCGGTGGTTGCAAACCATGGTTTACGGCATATAACATTTTCTGGAGGAACCAGGCTACTTAGCCATACTTCCCCGAAGAACGACGACACCAAAAAAATGCTGTTTCCGCTCCCAGCAAAAACCACAAGGGCCCTCCGAGCAAGTCATGTCAAACTGCTTTATTACATCTTAAATAACAGTACATTTTAATATAGGATCTATCTTGCATCCAGCTTTCTTGAAGTACACCGACTTTAAAATTAAATACAAAAAGTGAAGGAACCGGGGGGGGGGGGTGTTGTGTGCAGAGGAAGCTCTACAGAGATTTATCTCAAGGGTGGGGGAGGGCGAGGGGAAAAGGAAAGAGGGTGATTAAAAAAAAAAAAATCCAAAAAAAATAAAAATAAAAAATCAAGATGCCAAATCCAGGCCTTCTTTTAAAAAATAAAATAAAATGCACGATTACAGCACATTTTGTACAGAATGTCGCAGGGGTGGAAAACGCAAGAGAGTGAAAAAGGAAGAGGATTTTTAACAAATCCCTTTAACAAAAAGGGGAAAGGAAAGGAGAGGAAGAAATCGAAAAGTTTTATCCAAACAATTTGCTGTCCAAATGCTCAACTTTCAAAATGCAAAGCGAGGAAAAAGGGGCTTAACTGTCTTTCTCCTTTCTCTACCTCAAATTTGAATCTAAGTGATTGTTTAAACAGCTGGCTTTTTGCTTTCAAATTTAGGGTTTTTTTTGGGGGGGGGGGGAAATAGAAGAAAGGAGTGGGGAGGGGGAAACGTTATTAAAAACGATACTTCCAGATGTGCAAAAAAAAAAAAAAAAAGTCTGGAGACTTTTCATTCTTTCGGTTGAAATCCGTTTTTTAATGCACCCCCAGTAGCGGCGGTAAGGAAAATCAACAATGGTTTATAACTAGTTGCTTTCTTTCTTTGTTTTTAAAAAAAAAATAAAAGAAAAAGAAAAGATTAAAGGATGAGGTTAATTTCCCGAAAGAAAACACAAACAGAAGGACGTCTTAGTTTTATTATGCACTTCAGCGTTTCTACAGCATGCGATTCTAAGAGAAATCCAACCCCCCCACCCCAAAATTGGCAAATCCCAAACGTGCCCCCTCCCCACCCCAACTTTTCCATCATCATCGTTTTTTAATTTAGAAAAACCTCCGATCGTGTTTTTCACTAAAAAATAAAAAAAAAATCATATTTGGATCTTGCTTCGGACCCAGCCAAAGGTTCGTTCCACTGGTGGGGTTTTATTTTTCCACCACCCCCCCCTTTAGCCTTTTTTTTCCCCCTTAGCCTTGCTCCTGAAACCCCAACCCACCAAATCTGGTTGTTGATCGAAATTATGGGATAGTCTTCGGCATTAGTCAAACAAACTCAGCAGATAGGAAATGGAAAATTGGCGAGATTTTAGGGGGGACGGGGGGGGGGGACAAAAAAGAAGGAACGTATTTTATTTTATTTTTTTGTTACCCATAGAAGTGAAAAGATTTTTTTTTTAAAACATTCAATACCATGTACAGAGTGTGCTTGCTTATTTTCTTAACATTATCATATATATGCAATATTTGTGCAACGATTTGTGACATTAAGACAGATTTTTTTTTTAAAAAAGAAAAAGAAAAAAAAAGAATAAAGAATAAAAGAAAAAAAAAACCCCCAGGGAGTAAATTTACAGCATTTAAACAACCCCCAGAAACATCTGGGTTGGGAACTCCTTTCTCTTGGCTCGAAATTGGACCGTCAAAAGCAAATTGCATTTTTTTTAAAAAATAAAAATAAAAATAAAATTTTAAGAAAGGGAAAAAAGGACATGGAAACATGGACCAAAAAAAAAAGAGGAGATACCGATCTTGCTACGCACGTGACTTCTAAGTTTCAAAGATGAGATTAAAACGAAACCTTCCCACCATTAACCCATAAAGTCAGTATGATTTGCCTTTTTTGTTTGTTTGTTTGGTTTAAACTACAGTGAAACTTAAAACTTTTTTATCTTTTGCTTTTTCTGACAAGGTGTTTTGTTTTCCTTACTTATTTATCATATCGTTTTACTTCGCTTTTAAGTTTTGCCCCAGGCATGCTTAACGACAAGCGTGTGATTTCTTTTTAAGGTTTTTTTTTCTTTTTTTTTTCTCTAGACAAACCCCCCACAAAATAATAATAATGTAATTATAATAATAATTAATAATAACATGTGGTCCCCAATGGAATGCACAATTTTGATCTCTTTTGCTATTTACTGGTATAACCACTGTGGTGATTCCTCTTTGAGAATTGTGCTCTTCGGCGAGATGTGAAAAGAACTTTTGCCCTTTGGTGGTGGGGTAGGAAGGGGGGGAGAGGGGGAGGGAGGGAGGGGGGGCAGGGAAGGGGATCCAAGTTAGTATATTGAGTTGGATACATTATTTTAAACTTTCAACCGTTGGGGGGGGGAAAATTCTTCTGATCAGCGGGGAGTCCACAGACTGTCCTGCAAGAGAATACACGGAGAGAAAAAAACCTTGGTTAGGGTCTGGAATCAAAGCCACTGGGAATTGTCTGTCTGTCTGTCTGTCTGTCTATCTGTATATATCTATCTATCTCTATCTATCCATCCATCCATCTGTCTATGTACAATATCTATCATCTCTCTCTTCTATCTACAATATCTATCTATCTATCTATCTATCTATCTTTATCTATCCATCCATCCATCTCTATCATCTATCTATATTCCTATCTATATCTATCATCTATCTATCTATCTATCTATCTATCTATCTATCTATCTATCTATCTATCTATCTATCTATCTATCTTTCTATCATCTATCTATCACAGGTAATCCTCAACTTGCAACCACACAATTGAGCCCAAAATTTCCGTCGCTAAAGCGAGATGTTAAAGGAGTCGTGCTCCGTTTTTCTTTTGCTTCCGCGTTAAGTGAATCGTTGAAAATAGCTAAGTTAGTCACGCGCAGGGGTGGGCCACCGGGGGTTTCGCAAGGGTTCGGGAGAACCTCTAGCTAAGATTCTGTGCAGTTCAGAGAACCCCCCCCAAAATCCCACTCCTGGCTGGCCCCGCCCACTCTGCCCCTCCCCTCCCAGGAGTCCCCACGTGGCCCATTTTGTATGCCGGTAAGTGCAGGGCGTGCGCGGAGGCTCGGGGAGGGCAAAAAACGGGCCTACCGGAAGTTTGGGAAGGCCAGAAATGAGCCCGTTTCCAGGCTCCGGAGGGCCTCCGGAGCCTGGGGAGGCCGTTTTCACCCTCCTGGAGGCTCGAGGAAAGCCTCCGGAGTCCGGGGAGGGCCCTCTTGTTAAGCCACATCTCCAGCTCAAGCACAGGAAAGACAGATGGACAGGCAGCTGCTTATATCCCGTTTAAGGACCTAGCATCCCTTAAACTGGAATGCCTTGTTCCTACCCTGATGGTCATTTGATACAATGATGGTTTCCCTGCCCCTAGAAGTAAATCAGGCCAAGATTAGGCTTGACTCTGTTGCTGATTGGTCTCCCTCCCCAACCCCATAATTTCACTTGAAGTGAAGGTGGAAGCAGATTCCGACCCACATTTTCCCAGCTCGCGGCTTTGGGGGAGGGGAGCATGGGAATGGGTACCTACAGGCTTCAGTTCCAGATCTTGAGGAAGCTATCCCATGATCCTGTTGCCACCGCCATGCCGTCGTCGGTCACACCTAAGCAACTGACGCGATTATCGTGGCCAGCTAAGACGCCTGTGGGGGGAGAGAGAGAGAGAGGAGAGGAGAATGAAACACAATGCGTGAGGAGAGTTGCAATCCAGTCGAGTAGCAAATATATACCACCCACAGTCATCTCATAAGTGTGTGTGTGTGTGTGTGTGAGAGAGAGAGAGAGAAAGCAGAAGGGGGGAGGGAAGGAAGGAAGAAAAGAATAAGAGGGAGGGAGGGCGATGAAGGAAGGAAAAAAGAGAGGGGGAGGAAGGAAAGAAGAGGGAGGGGGAAGGGATGGAGGGAGGAAGGAAGGAAGGAGAGAGAGAAAGCAAGAGAGAAGGAAGGACAGAGCAAGCAGGAAGGAAGGCAGGAAGGAAGGAAAGAAGAGGGAGGGGGAAGGGAGGGAGGGAGGAAGGAGAGAGAAAGCAAGAGAGAAGGAAGGACAGAGAAAGCAGGAAGGAAGGCAGGGAGGGAGGGGGAAGGGGGGAGGAAGGAAGGAAGGAGAGAGAAAGGACAGAGAAAGCTAGAAGGAAGGAAAGAAAAGGGAGGGGGAAGGGAGGAAGGAAGGAGCGAGAAAGCAAGAGAAAAGGAAGGAAGGAACGAAGGAAGGAAGGAAGGAAAAAATAATCATGAGTGGCTGAATTTGCTCATGGATTTGATATTCATTCATTCATTCCTTCCTTCCCCACTTCCTCCCTCATCCGCCATCGCTCTTCTCCCTCAGCCACTTTTGTCCCCACCCCCCCAAAAAAAAAAAAAAAAGAGAGAGGGGGGGGGCGAGCCTGACCTGCTCTGTCCGCTTTGAGCGTGTCCCACACGTTGCAGTTGAAGTCGTCGTAACCGGCTAGCAGGAGACGCCCGCTCTTGGAGAATGCTACGGAGGTGATGCCACAGATGATGTTGTCGTGGGAATAAACCATGAGCTCTTGGTCGGCACGGAGGTCGAAAAGCCGGCACGTGGCATCGTCGGAGCCAGTGGCGAAAGCGTTGCCATTGGGGAAGAACTGCGCAGGCGGGGAGAGAGAGAAGCGATTTAAACGATTTACGATGACGGGGATTGGTGGTCGTACGGTCCAGCCAGATGTGGTTCAGCCTGCCTGGATTTGGCATTTCTGTCCATCTATTGAGTCCTTCCCAAGGATCTGGGAGGGGCAGATGTGGCTGCTTAATAATATGAAAGCTTTTTTTTTTTAAAAAAAAAGCATACTGTTTTTATGCTTTTAATATTTTATTTGTATGCCCTCTGTGAGGGACATGGTCAATTCCTCGATTAGATAGGTAGATAGGTAGATAGAGATGTCTATCTACATCTCTCTCGATAGACAGACAGACAGACATGCATAGATAGATGATATAGATTAGATTAGATTAACAAGAGTTGGACGGGACCTTGTAGGTCATCTAGTCCAACCCCTCACCTAGATAGATAAATAGTAGGTAGATAGGTAGATATTAAAGATAGATATGATAGACAGACAGACAGACAGACAGATAGGAAAGAAGGAAGGAAGGAAGGAGATGGATAGATAGGTGGAAATAGAAAGATAGATAGATAAGAAGGAAGGAAGGAGATAGATAGATAGATAGATAGATAGATAGATAGATAGATAGATAAGAAGGAAGGAAGGAGATGGATAGATAGATAGATAAGAAGGAAGGAAAGAAGGAGATGGATAGATAGATAGATAAGAAGGAAGAAAGGAGATGGATAGATAGATAAGAAGGAAGGAAGGAAGGAAGGAGATGGATAGATAGATAAGAAGGAAGGAAAGAAGATGGATGGATAGATAGATAGATAAGAAGGAAGGAAGATGGATGGATAGATAGATAGATAGATAGATAGATAGATAGATAGATAGATAGATAAAAAGGAAGGAAGGTGGATGGATAGATAGATAAGAAGGAAGGAAAGAAGGAGATGGATGGATAGATAGATAAGAAGGAAGGAAGGAAGGAAGGAAGGAAGGAAGGAAGGAAGGAAGGAAGGAAGGAAGGAAGGAGATGGATAGATAGACAGACAGAAAGACTGACCGACCGATAGAAACAAGAGAGAAAGAGTAGAGACAGGTAGACCAATAGAGAGATATAGAATAGAGTTAGACCGATAGACAGACACACAATAGGAAGATTATATATACACGTCTGTATGTCTGTCTGTCTATCTATCGAGAGAGATGTAGATAGAAAGACAGATAGGGAGGAAGGGAGGGAGGGGGAGGGAATCTTGGCAATAGATCTACCCCCCTAGTAGGAAATCTCATCCCCATTCCCTCGAGGGACATCACAGCATTAGCGGTCCTGATGACGAGGCAGCCTGACCGCCTCCTCGCCCGTCGCCTTGCCTACGTACACAAATGGCATTGATGTCCGACTCGTGGCCGGTGAAAGTCTGCCTGCACATCCCTTCTCGGACATCCCACAGCTTGGCTGAGGCATCGCAGGCACCAGAGACAAAACACTTGGAATCCGGAGCGAGGGATAGGCTCATGACATCGCCGGTGTGGCCGGTAAACGTGGTAGTTTGCTGTCCGGTTTCTATGTCCCACAGGGCGCTGCGGTAGGTAAGGCGGGGAGAACAAAAAAAAAAAAACGCCACCATCATCCAACGACCGAGTTAAGTCTCCTAGCGAGTTTCTCCCCGCCCTAAAATCTCTGCTGGATTCCCACACACAGATCACATTTCTAAATTTGCTGGCGACTTCTCCCCTTTTCTCTGACTCACAGGCCTTAAAAAAAAAAAATCACCTTTATTTTCATTAAAAAAAAAAAAAAGCATATTTCTCCATGATCTGAAGTGGCTTAAAAGAGGGCCATCGCTCTGTCAGCTGCTTGGATGATACGGGACGATCCCAGCATTGAAAGCTTAAGTATTACCTTGGTGGTGCAGCAGACTAAAGTGCTGTTAAGTAGCACTTAGCTGCCAACTGCCTGCAATTACTGCGAGTTCGAATCTCACCAGGCTCAAGGTTGGAGCCTGGTAGTACAGTGGTCTAAAGCACCCTGTTATTAACACAGCTGCCTGCAATTTACTGCTGGTTCGAATCTCACCAGGCTCAAGGTTGACTCAGCCTTCCATCCTTTCTAAGGTAGGTAAATTGAGGACCCAGTTTGTGGGGGCAATAAGCTGACTTTGTATAAATATACAAAAGGATGAAGGCTATTGCTTAACACATTGTAAGCCGCCCTGAGTCTCCGGAGAAGGGCGGCATATAAATCAAATCAAATCAAAAAATATATATATTAATTATTAAATATTAACCTTAATGTGAACGTGGGTAAATATTTACAGGAGTATTCCATGACAATTGAGAATTTTTTTTCTGTTTAAACTTTTCTTCCTTTTGATGAGTTAGCTTAATGGAAGTTTGTACTTTCTCCAGGCGAAAATTGATACTTTAAAACTCTATATGTATTATATTACTCTCTGCAATTCTATCCATATTATTATATTTTTTTTCTGTATTTTTTAATAATTTTCAATAAAAAAAAAATAAAAAAAAAAAGGTTGACTCAGCCTTCCATCCTTCTGAGGTAGGTAAAATGAGGACCCAGATTGTGGGGGCAATAAGCTGACTTTGTATTAAAAAAAAGAGCACCGCTGGGGGGGGGGGGGGAAAGCCCTACTAAGCAGGCATATACAAAAGTATGAAGGCTATTGCTTAACGCATTGTAAGCCGCCTTGAGTCTCCGGAGAAGGGCGGCATATAAACCGAACCAATAAATAAAATAAATAAATAAATAAATATTACGATTTACAGTAGTGGCCAAAATTGTGGAAACCTTTTGGGAAAAGTTGTATTTTTGAGATTTGACGGCTAATAACACAACTTTTTTTTTTTTTTTTGAGTTTCAAGATAATCCTATTCCACTGCTGGAATAGCCCAAGATCCAGGGGTGAAATGCTCCCGGTTCGGACTGGATCACCCGATTCAGTAGCAATGACGGCGGGTGGTTCAGAGAACCGGTAGCAAAAATCCCTGCCTTGCCCCCATGCCCAGCTGAGCCGCGCAATCATCAGAGGCTTTTTTTTTTTTTTTTACTTTTAAAAGCATTTTTTCCTACAACCTCTTTGGGCTGAAGAGGTTGTAAAATAAATGCTTTTAAAAGGCTCTGACGATCCCAGCTGAGTTGCCTGATCTTGCCTGATCCTGATTTCGGGGGTACTAAAAATAAACTCCTGTTTGAACATTTGTGCTCAGAGAAAACAGCTTCCTCCTTCTATTTTTTTTTAAAAATGTTTCTGCAGGATTTAAAGACTGGCAGGGGAGAGAACAAGATTTCGACCCAATGTTCAATGTTTTGTTTGTTTTTTGTTTTTGAGCGCGCAAAGCTACGACGGGTCATGTTACCCGAGTTCGGATCTTACCAAGTGGTATCTCCAGAGCTGGTCACAATCTGATTATCATCCACAAACCGGCAACAGGACAAATAGCCTGCAAAAAAAGAGAAAGCGAGAGATGTCGTCAGGCAAACCTTCGAGGCGGTCCAAGGAAAGGGAGCTGGAATCATGAGGACTAGCGCCACCTTTGCTGTGGGGAGGGGGGGGTTTACAGCATCTTGAAAGTCTGAAAGCATGGCCCACCCTCTCCTTTGCCTTTACAGGTAAGTTCTTGATTGGACTGCCATTTTGTCAGAAATGGTGTAGGGGTCTCCTGCTTGAACAGGGAGGGGTTGGACTAGATGACCTATAAGGTCCCTTCCAACTCTGTTAATCTGTTTTTTAAAAAAACATTCGTTTAGTGACTGTTCAAAGTTACCACGGCACTGAAAAGAGCAATTTAGGACCGGTTTTCACACTTATGATGCAGCATCTCCAGGGTCACGATTAAAATCCAGACGTTTGGCAACTGACTCGCATTTATGACAGTTGCAGTGTCCTTGCGACCTTCTTGACAAGCAATGGGGAAGCCAGATTCACTTAACAACCGTATGGTGGCCCAAGTGCACTGCCAGCGAAAACGGGCTTACGAGCTCCGTTTTCGGCTGCGACGGCCTCCTGTAACCCCTCTGCCAGCGAAAATGGAACTCGGGGCGGGGGGCATGCACCAGTCCTTCGCTATTTTCAGGGCAGACCCCCGGGATAGATCTAAGCACCCCACAGGTAGGATCCGGCCCCCTGCTCTTATCTGACAGCTGCCCTGGCTGCAGCTCTTCCTCCTTCGGTTTCCCCAAGGTTATTCTCACAACCCATAATCGAAAAATATGTTTCAGTTCATCGCAGGGAACTTCCACGTCCCGTATCCTTGGGTTCATCGCCGGCCCACCCGCCCCATTTCAACGGCAAGGGACGCATTGACGCCGGACTATCCCAGGACAGGACCTGATCCAGTGAGGTATCCCAGGATAACTTCAAAATAAACCAAAAGGCCAGAGGAAAAAATGGTTCCAGCCCTTCGCCGTGAATATTTTTTTTCCCCTCCTAGCTTTCGACTCAAAGGCTTATTCAGAAAATGTTCCCATCTTGTCCTGTAAACCTGGCCGCATTTATAAATAGCTCTTTGTTGCGGTCGTATAACCTCAGTTCCCCCCACTCCCACCCTCCCCGGCGAGTGTTCTCAGAGAGCTGCTTTTCGTCTCCATCCAAAAAGCCGGCAAGCCGAGCGAAGTCAGCGGGACGCAGAGCTTTGCTGGGGGGGGGGGTGTCTCTTTTAAGAACCGCCAAAGGTTTTCCGGAGCCAAGCTGGCAAGTGGGAGGAAGAGTCCCTGAGCTGAGTCGCGCCTTCAAGTCTTAAATTTTTTATTTTATTATTTTTTTTTTGCAAACAGAAAGAGCAGAGTAAAATAAGGGCTGCTGGATGTCCCGGTGAATAAGGGGGGCTCGTTTGCTTTGGAGAGGATTCGTGTTACCTGACAATTCCATATTTTAAGAAGCTCCGTAGAACAAGAGGTGGGTTATGGGTGGGTTATCTCTAGGGACCAGCGCCCCAAGGCCATATAGGAAAGATGCACAATTCTGGGCTGTGCTAGGATATATTAAAACAAGCCTAATGTTTGGTCAGGCAGTTATCTTTATTCGTTGAATTACACCTTGCTTTTCCTCTACCGTGTTTCCCCAAAAATAAGACCGGGTCTTATATTAATTTTTTGCTCCGAGAGATGCATTAGGGCTTATTTTCTGGTTAAGAAAATAAGGAGGAAATACGATACTAAATGCATCCATCTGGCTGACAATCTTAACTGGGGCTTATTTTTTGGGGGGTAGGGCTTATATTACGAGCATCCTGAAAAATCATGCTAGGACTTATTTTCTGGTTGGGTCTTATTTTCGGGAAAACAGGATATCCTGTACTCTAGGCCACTGTTGAGGAGCGCTGACGAAACACAAACAAAAACAGCGCAAGGATGGCTTAAGCTCATCCAGAAAACTGGATCCCTCAGATAACAGGATAAAGTCTTCCTGTTAATCCGCAAGAAGGCAACAACAGCTCTACAGGGTTTCTTTGCCAAATACTTTTTTCACTCTCAAGGTGTGTTACATCACTTGCCTTCACACCTGTTATTTCTCTGCAAGAATAACAAACGTTCCCAAAGGAATCCGTCACAAACCAGAACCACACACACACACACACAAAAGGAGACACTGGTTGTCCTTTTGATCCTGAAAACCTTTTAAAATCTGACGCCCACGACCGAGATTCATATCCCATCCGCTTATCCTCTTAAAAAGCGTTCATCCTTTTTATTAGCGCTCTGAACTTCGCCATGCCGAATTTGGTTTAATGGCCTGCGTGCAAGTGGACAGATGCCGATTTGGAGATATTCCCAATAACCTCCCTGGGGAGGTAGAATTTCTCGGGATAATCGTGCTAAGTCTATTATGACAAAAGTGAGATTATCATCTTTTTAATGGCACCCGGGGGCGGGCAGAGGGAAGAAACCCAGCTGTTTGGCATATTGAACAGCCTAATCTCTTGGGACAGATGTAGTCAGTTCTCTATCTCTTCCTCTATGATTGGGGATGGGAAAGTACCACCCAACCACTAAGTCAGTGGCCCCCACAAGCTTTTGAGCCTGAGAGACCAGTTCCATGGAGAGAGATTTTTTCACCGACTGGAGGGACGGTGGTTTCGCGTGCTGCCTGCATCCCGCCGATGGGGCTTCCCTTGTTTGCGCGGACTGGTTGCTGGCATGCCGCAGACCGGGGTTTGGGAACCCCTGCACTAAGTAATACCTTGCAGAACCAGCCCCCACCGCCAGAGAGCCTTCATATCATCTTCTTTTGACGACTCCATAATCCCTTGCGGGGTAGAGTCTGGGCAACTGAATGAAGCTGAGTGTCTACACATAATTCCTCAGAATCGATCTGCTTTCCAATAAAAAAATTGTTGAAAAATTGTTCTAAAGGTATCACAAGTCCAGGAGGCCGCCGACACCGATCTAACAAGCGAGGAATCCAACTGGAACTAAAATCATCATCTTCTTTTAACCATAATCCCTTGCGTCGGGGTGGAGTCTGGGCAACTGAATGGAGCTGAGTGTTTACTGGCCGGATGCCCTTCCTGTTGTCAATGCGGAGTTTTGTTCAGGAGATATATTCTCATTGTGTCCAGAGAGAGAAATATCTGCCTCTACCTAGGATCAAACTCACAGCCTCCTGATTGTGAGGCAAGAGCTCCATCTCTAGGCCACCGCAACCACTCACCTAGAGATCCTTCATATATCCTAGCCAAACTCCCTGCCTCTATGTTACATTCAATCTGGAGAAGTGAAGTTCATACAACCACAGAACATGGAGGCAGTCAATTTAGCCTCCTTTTTAAAAAGCTTGCGATTCATAGATTGAAATTCCCAACATCCCAAGAGGGCTGGGGACTCTGGGAGTCGGAGTCCACATATCTGGGAAAAGCAGAACACTGAACTGAGCATCTTACCTGTTCCAGGAATTACCTAACCTGCTGTAAGGCGAGCCTTCCCTTGAGTTGCACAAAAATTACCCAGAATTTGGGACATATTCTGAAGCCAACAAACAAGGTGACTTTTACAAGGATGTAGCATCACCCAGGGGTCAAATGAACTGAGTCTGGATGGGAGATGGACGTACCTGTGTGGCCGGCCAGCTCACGGCTTACTCGGACGTTGCCTTCACGTGTTTTCAAGTTGTAAATGGAACAAATGTTATCGAGACCACCGCAGGCCACGTAGTTTCCGGAAGGGGCGTATGCGCAGGTCATGACCCAAGAGGAACGCAGTGGGATGGCATGGACCTAGCAAAAATACGGAAAAATAAAAAATGGGATAATTTAGTGAAACAAAATAGGCTTCCGTGAGCAGGTAGATGTTTCGCTGGCAGTTAAGTGGCAGGGGTGTGAATTTCCTGGCAAATTGGAGGAGGGTCCTGTTTTATCAATAAATCATCCTGAAAGAAGGCTAAAGTTGTTCAGACTTTGACACACAAGAAATGGAACCCAGAAAACGAATTGTGGCTTTCTAAAAAGCTGATCTGGCATCGCGTTGCTGCCTTTTAAGCGGTTAATTTTTATTTGGCAGCCATTTAGGGAAAAGGCCTCTTAATCAACCCATGGAAGAGAAGTTGCCTTCGGATGTTGTGGGGAGAGCTTCATCGTTGGAAGCTTTCAAGAAGAGACTGGACTGCCATCTGTCAGAAATGGTGTAGCGGGGTTGGACTAGATGACCTACAAGGAACCCTTCCAACTCTTGTTATTCTGTATCCGAGTTTTGCTAGCACTGAATTGTTTGCAAATGGGCTGCTTGCCTCCTCTTGTTTTTCCCCACCACGGCCCTTTGAGGTAGGTTGGACGGAGAGACACTGAGTGATTTGAACTCCCCGAAAGAGCTTTTACGGCTAAGGGAGGGGAGACACGAGAACCTGGGTTTCCCTGCTCTTAATCTTCACTACTTTAAGTACTATACATGCTGGTTCCCTCTAAGTTTACAAGTGTTGCAATGAATTTTGGGAGAAAATACACTGGAATCGAGAAAATGGAAACTTCTGATAAGATAGCTCTGTTGGGTACTTTAGAGAACTTTGAGAAAACAATGATAGGGGAAATGTTTACAAGGTTAAGTAGCTCTTTGCAAACTGTTAGTAATTTCCATTTCCTGCTGGAATTCCCTGTTTTTCACCCAGCTAGAAGCTCTTAAATGTAATATGTATCTACTGCCAGCAGCAGAGGCTAAACTTGTGTGCTGCTTCAAGAAATAATTACTTTTGGCCTGCAACTTAAAGGAGTAAATGGGCGTGTATCTTAACTCTTCACTAGGGCTACAGCAGACATAAAAAGGACACAGGCTTTAGGGAACGAAGTTGTGTTGAAGTCTGAATGGCTTTGCTGCAATTCAACAACCAGCCAGAACATTTGATTCGTCTCTCACCTTGTTTGTGGTGTAGCTGTCCCAAATGATCAGTTTTCCATCTTGTGATGCACTAACCAGAAGCCTAGAAGAGCAGAGAAGGGAGAATAAATTGATTTTTTTTTTTTTTTGGCTAATCATACAGTGAACTGGGCCAGGCTGGCCTCGATCAATTGATTGAATCTTTCACAAGAGTTTCCCAGTAAATCACGTCGCCTTAGCTTTAACCCAGGAACCGTGTCAATGGCTTCGGCGCTGTTTAAACCCTGGAAGCTTGGAGTACAGCCATCTGCGCGTTATCTTTGTTAAATGGCCGTTTTAACCATCCAAAACTCAACCATGGGAAACACTTGTATGGTTAAGTCCCCGAATCGTGACCGCAATTGAAACCAAAACTTCCACTGCTAAGCAGAGCGGCTGCTAAGCGAGGCACGCCCAATTTTACAACTTTTTTGTTGTTGCCGTGGACGTTAAAAGTGAATTGCAATGGTCGTTGAATAAAGAGCACGGCCGTTATGCAAATCCACCTTCCTTCCCCGCCCAATATTGATTTTGCTGGTTGGAAGCTGGAAGGGGAGGTTGCGAGCGGCAATCATGTGACCTTGTGAGGCGGCAACCATCGTAAATCCATGCCTGAATTTTGATCATGTGACTGCAGAGACATTAGAATCAGTGGTATTCAGCCGGTTCGGGCAAACCGGCTGCGGAGATATTTTCAAAGCCGGGCACATGTGCAGAAGGCGCGCGAGTGAGCAAAGCGCACACGCAGGCCAGGGCCATACGCAGAAGGCATGCGCACACACACCAAGCAAGAGTGCGCACGCACAGTGAACTGGTGGTGAGTATATTGGAAACCCACTGCTGATTACAAAGGTTGTAAGTGACTTTTTCCAGTGCTGTTGTAATTTTGAATGGACACTAAATAAACAGTTGTAAGGTGAGGAGTACCTATATTATACAATGCTGAACCCGGGAAAGTGCATTGATCAGAATTGACCTGAAAGTACCATAACTGGATCTGCTGATATTTCCAACTTTTCTACGAGATTACAAAGATCTGGGAATCTGTAAAGAGCTTAAAATATCTGTAAATAGGTATAAAGTATATTATAGCTATTTAGATATTTACCATGTTAGCATATATAATATAATATATATGCTAACTATAAATATATTTTATGCTAAATATAAATAGCATATATATATATATATATATATATGCTATTTATATATATATACCATGTTTCCCCGAAAATAGTATAAAGTGTATAATATATACACTATAATCGATCAAAAGGTCGGCAGTTCAGCGGTTCGAATCCCTAGTGCCGCGTAACGGGGTGAGCTCCCGTGACTTGTCCCAGCTTCTGCCAATCTAGCAGTTCGAAAGCACGTAAAAAATGCAAGTAGAAAAACAGGGACCACCTTTGGTGGGAAGGTAACAGCATTCCGTGACCCTTTGGCATTGAGTAATACTGGCCACATGACCACAGAGACATTTTCAGACAGCGCTGGCTCTTCGGCTTTGAAATGGAGACGAGCACTGCCCTGCTAGAGTCGGGAACGACTAGCACATATGTGCGAGGGGAACCTTCACCTATATGCTATTTTTCATTGCACGGCATGTCATATGTTGAATTTACATATTTTAAAGGGTTTTTGTAAACTTTGCTTGTATAATTAGCGTTTTAACTTTCAGCTTGTTCTGTGTTTGAATGCCATTGTGACACAGTTCATAAACATCAGTTAATAAAAAAAAAAGAGGAACACGGATTATTTGACTTGAAGAAACAAAAATCGAGTCATTAGTAAAGATTCTTTTCCTTGGATTAAAAACAGCCCTTCCGATACAGCTTTGGTCAATTCCAAAAAAAGGGGGGGGAAAGGGGGGGGAAGGGGGCTGCCGTCTTTTTGAAAAACAAGCCCAGTTCTCTGTCAACAAAGAAGAATAAATGTTAACTTTTACTTGTCAGCATCGCTTAATGTTTCCCCGTTCTGGAGCAGGAAAAGTACAATTGTAAAACTTTATTAATGACAGCGGTGGCTTTGTTTAAATAAATCTTTCCTCGCTGTGTGTGTTTGTGGTTCAGAGTTTTGCTCAACTCCAGGCCCAAAAAAAAAAAAAAAAATGAACTGGCCTGAATCTCGTATCAAAAATCCCACTACTATGGTTGAAGTGACGTACAACCACTTGTTTAGGGACCGTTCAAAGTTCCAAAAGTACTGAAAATAGTGAGTTGCGGTTGGTCCTCAGCTAACAACCATTCCTGCAGTCCCATCATCAAAATTCAGGTGCTAATGGCCACCAGTATGTATTCGTCATGGCTGCCTTGTCCCAGGGGTTGTGTGATCACCGTTTGCCACATTTCCCAGCCGGTTTCCGACAAGCACACTGAATGGGAGAAGTCAGATTTCCTTAACGACCGCATGATCCACTGAACGACTGCACTGATTTGCTTAATTGGTGGAGGGTTTCCTGCCTGAGCAGGGGGTTGGACTAGAAGACCTCCAAGGTCCCTTCCAACTCTGTTTTCTCTGTTCTTAATGACCGTGGCCAAAAAAGATTGCAAAATTGGGGGCAACTCACTTAACAACTGCTTTGCTTAGCAATGGACATCCTGGGCCCAATTACGATCGTAGGTAGAGGACTCGTCATAAATTGAGGAAAAATAGCTGGGGCGAAGCAGGAGAGGCTCATTATTGGTCATCTGTTGTGTTGCACAAAGCAGTAGCGCAACCAGGACCTGCTCAGGCTCACCGATTTCCTCCCATCTCCCTTTTTTTTTTGGGGGGGGGGGGGGAGGGGGGTAAATCCTTCCCTCTTCTCATGAGAAGGGAGGAATCCTTAGTATCCAACCTTGCGTTGGGGGACAACCTGTCCAACCCAGGTAACTTACCTGGAATCGGTTCCCCAGTGCATTGCATAAATTTTGGCCAAGTGTCCTCGCAGTGTTCGTCTAGTGCGCATCTGAATACGACCCACAGGATCAATGTTGGCTGTGATCTGAAAAAGAAGAATTGCACATCATCTGTCAAACAACAGCTACTACCCAAAGGGGGTTGTGTGTGTGTGTGTGTGTGTGTGTGTGTGTGTGAGAGAGAGAGAGAGAGAGAGAGAGAGAGAGAGAGAGAGAGAGGCAGAGAGGGGAGGGAGGCAGGGAGAGAAAGAGGGGGAGAAAAAGAGAGATGAAGGAGGGAGAATGAGAGAGACAGGGAGAGAAAGAGACAAAGGAAGGAAGGAAGGAAGGAAGGAAGGAAGGAAGGAAGGAAGGAAGGAAGGAAGGAAGGAAGGAAGGAAGGAAGGAAGGCGAGACAAAGGGAGAAAGGGGGGAGAAAGAGAGAGATGAAGGAAGGAGGGAGACAGAGAGAGAGGGAAGGAAAAGAGAGAGAGCGAGGGAGAGGGGGAGAAAGGTAGATGAAGGAAGGAGAGAGAGAGAAAGAGAGAGATGAAGGAAGGCAGGAGAGAGAGGAGAGGGAAAGAGAAAGAAAAAGAGGGAGGGAGGGAGGGAAAGATAAAGAGAGAGGGGGTGGAGGGAGGCAGGGAGAAAAAGAGGGGGAGAAAGTGAGATGAAGGAGGGAGAAGGAGAGAGACAGGAAGAGAAAGAGAGGGAGGGAGGGACAGAAAGAGAGAGATGAAGGAAGGAGGGAGAGAGAGAGAGAGAGGGAAGGAAGAAGGGAGAGAGAGAGAAAGAAAGAAAGAGAGAGAGGGAGATGAAGGAAGGAGGGAGAGAGAGAATAGAATAGAATAGAATAGAATTCTTTATTGGCCAAGTGTGATTGGACACACAAGGAATTTGTCTTTGGTGCATACGCTCTCAGTGTACATAAAAGAAAAGATATGTTCATCAAGAATCATGGAGAGGAAGAGAGAAACAGAAAGAGAGAAGGAGGGAAAGATAAAGGGAGGGAGGAGAGGAGAGAGGAGAATATACACTATAGCAGAGGTATCCAACCTTGGCAACTATAAGACCTGTGGACTTCAACTCCCAGAATTCCCCCAGAATTCCCACACACCGCAATTACCTGGGCCAAGGTAGCGTCAGCACAGGCTTTCCTAGCATCCTGCAAGAAAAGAAAAAAAGAATGTGTGAATGCTCCCAGAGGAAAAACAGTCAAACAAACAAGAAAAAAAAAAAACCACCACATTTTTTTTCTCCTGCTTCTGTTTTAAAACGACTGTTCGCCGTCCCAGGGCTGCGTCCTGATAGGGAAAGTGCAGACATAAATACCTTGGGAGGAGGGAAGCCCTTCTCTATTTATCGGAAGCTTATAATCTGCTAAGAATTTAGAAAGCCTGTTAGAGCCAGCATCTCCCTCGATCAAATGGCAAAAAAAAAAAAAAGAAAAAGAAAGAAAGAAAGAAAAAGGGGGTGATGAGGATGAAGGGGAAAGGACGGGTGCAAAAAGGTTTCAGACACGCTAAGCCGGATAATCTCTTTATGAAACCCCTTTCCGTTGGGCATTGCAAGCGGCATCAATTCTGCACTGTGCCCGCGTTGGTCTAAATGTTAAAACAGCCACTCCAAATTTCATCTGGTGACTCATGATTAGGAGGGAATTCCATCATGAGATTTCAATCCAGTGGGGATAGATTTAAAACACGATTATGCTGCTCAGCCGGCTGGAAGATTAGGCCCCTTTTTCGCCCTTCCCAGGCTCCAGAAGCTTTCTTGGAGCCTGGGGAGAGCAAAAACAGCCTCCCCCCACCCCCCGAGGCCCTCTGGAGGCAGGAAATGGCCCATTTCCCAACTTCTGTTGGGCCCTGAAAGGTCAAAAATCAGTTGGCTGGCACGCACATGTGCACTGGAGCTAAACTAGGGCAACGCTCATGTGCCCACCCATATGGCTCCGCGTGACCTGTGGCACGCGTGCCATAGGTTCACCATCACGGACTTAGGCATTTTAAGACGTGTGGACTTCAACTCCCAGAATACCACAGCCAGCATGGAGGTTGAAGTCCACACATCTTAAAATGCCTAAGGTGGGGAAACACTGCTTGAGAAAGAGGAGATCTGAGCTCCAGAAAGAATTTCACCAAAAGCTTCTGCTGGATTTTGATCTGCATATAGAAAAGAATAGAATAACAGAGTTGGAAGGGACCCCGGAGGTCTTCTAGTCCAACCCCCTGAAATGGTAGAGGCAGGAAACCCTATACCCGTGATGGCTAACGTATGGCATGCGTGCCACAGGTGGCATGCAGAGCCATATTGGTTGGCACATGAGCTCAGCTCCAGCGCACATGTGGGTGCCAGCCAGCTGATTTTTGGGTCTTTTGGGCCCACCGGAAGTTGGGAAACAGGCCATATCCAGCCTCCAGAGGGCATCGGGGGAGCTAGGGAAGGCTGTTTTTGCCCTCCCCAGACTCCTAGAAAGGCTATGGAGCCTGGGGAAGAGTGAAGAATGGGCCTACTGGGCCCACCGTGCCATCGTGTGCCAAAGCAGGGAGAGCACGGAGGGGGGCACATAGAATTCTGAGTGTGGGCACACCCACGACCCCTCACTTTTGGCACGCGATGGCAAAAAGGTTAGCCATCACTGCCCTATAGCATTTCATTTTCTTTTTTTCTTTTTTTACATTTTTTAATTTCCTTTTAATACAAACATTTCATCTTTCATTAAAGTGTGTCATTAAAGGGTGACTCATTCAGTGTGTCGTCTGGGTACACATTTTTTGTGCAATAACCATTAAAATTTACAGCCACGTTCATTATTTATATCTATTCTTGGATTAATGCTAATACATAACGTATCTACTGTTGTAACATTTCTCTTCTTAGGTTATTTGACTTAGTAATACATTTTCGATATTTCGCTCCTCCGCTTTTATTTCTAATTTTCATATTTATTCTCTAACCGTTGATAAAATAACTCCCATATACTGTAATAGTCAGATTCTTCCTTTCCTTTAATTGCAAGTGTTAATCTATTCCTTTCTGCACACTCTAATATTTTCTTAATCACATTTTCATCCGTAGGGATCTCTGCACTTTTCCAATTTTGTGCAAATACAATTCTAGCTGCAGTTATTACATGAATAATCAAATATACATTTTCTTTACTATAAGTTCCATATTCTTGGGGTGGTCATTTTGCGCTACCCTACGGTCACTGCCAAATTGTACTTGGTGACTTAAATATGTCATGGGGCGTAAGAGATGCTGAAAAATGGACTTAAGAGTAAGAAAAAGAAATAGAAAAAAACCACAAACCGATTTTAAGGCCATTTTAATGTGGTTGTTATCTCAGCCCAACGCTACCTTTCATTCCATACAATTCTTTAATTTTAATGATTTTTTTTCATTTTAATGAAAACATCTGTCGAAAGCCAATTTTAGATATTCCCCCAGCCCAAATTTTTGAAAATTCTATAAATCAAAGATCTCAGGAATATTTCACTGAAGGAGGAGAGCAAATAAATTAATACTTACTCTGATTTGGTTCTTTAGTTGTTCAGCCTCCTGGCGTAACTGATCGAGTTCACTCATCTTCCCGCACTAAAGGTGTACAGCTTTGACACTCCTTAAAAGCTTAAAAACCTGCAAAATAAACAAACAGAAAGTGTGACTCGGCTAATCTTTTGCTCATCAATGAACCAAATATTTATATCCACATGCACACAATGTCAACTTGCAAAGCATCCCTGGCCTGCTCTCGAGTTGCCATAGGCAAGGGGGATGGGGAAAATGGTGAAGCAGCATGGCAGCCAAAAACAAAAGCACATTCCAGACATATCTCTCTCAAGGCTGTCTCCCAGGGTTACCCACAGCAGCTGGAGGAGAGTGATCTGTACAACCCACAAAATTTCTCTGTTGGCAAATGTGACTGATGACACACCCTGGGGGGAGGGGGGAAACAGGGTCAAGTCTGGGTCGCAAATTACATGAGGTCAGAGTTGGCTTCACTTGGAATGTGCCGACATGAAGCTCCTAATAAATAACTGAATTTCTTTCGAAGCTTGGCTCGAGGCTCATGATTTAATTAGGGCATCTGTTGGAACCCTGATACACACATCATCTCAAAACCTTGGGCTAAGAACAAGCAATTCTCGACTTATGTCCACAACTGAGCCCAAAATTTATGCCGCTAAGTGAGACATTTGTTAAGTGAGTTTTGCCCCATTTTACGACTTTTCTGGCCACAGCTGTTAAGGGAATCACTGCAGTTGTTAAGTTAGTGACACGGTTGTTAAGCAAATTAGGCTTGTCAGAAGGTCACAAAAGGGGATCAAGTGACCAGGGACTCTGCAACCGTCGTAAATACGAGTCAGTTGCCATGGTGGGTGTGGCCAGGGGTGTGCGACAAGCAGAACATGGCCTCTTGCACCTCCCGGGAGCAAAAATGGGCCACAGGGAGCGGGGGGAAGTAAGACGTGCATTCCCGCGCCCCGTTTTGGGCCGGCAATTTAACTACCGGTTCGCCCGAATACCACCGCTGAATCACCCTAAGTGATCAGTAATTTAAAATAATTTTTACAGGAGCTACCTCAGTCTGAACCTGCAGCCCTTATCCCGTCTACACCCAGGAGCATCTCTGAAGTTCTGGATTGCCGGATCATTGCTAAGGCTTCCTAATCTCCCGGCTCGAGTTAGCCATTGGTGCAAATCCAATTAAGACGATGCCTGGGATGATCTTAAGTCCAGCCTCTATATCCCGGCGGTTGTTTCAAGAAGCTCACCCCCCCCCCAGGGAGAGACGGTATGATGGAAGAACCATAAGGCAGAGTTGTGGGGAGTTTCTTCCCGTCTCGACGTAATTCGAAATAGTTAAAAGAGAGTCTATAAAGATTCTCAGTCTTCCAGGTCACAGTTGTCTCAAAGGTGCTTTTTCAAAGGCAGCTTTGTTTTTCCTTGGAAGACGTTTTGCTTCTCATCCAAGAAGCTTCATCGGTTCTGACGGACTGGCTCAGAACTGGAGAAGCTTCTTGGATGAGAAGCAAAACGTCTTCAAGGAAAAACGAAGTCCAGCTGTCTTTTGGAAACAGCACCTTTGGGACATGTCAGCCAAGAGTTTCTTTTGAATTGTCGTCCTAAAATGAGAATTAGGACCAAGCAGGTTCTAATTACAATTAGTTGCTGCCTAATCGGGGGGGGGGTGGACTAGAAGACCTCCAAGGTCCCTTCCAACTTACTCTAGTCCACTCCACTCCACTCGTCACTATCCCTAGGAAAATGGACAACCATTTACCTGAAGTGATGTAGGGTTTCCTGCCTGCCTAGAAGACCTCCAAGGTCCCACCCAACTCTTATTCTACATCTATAGTTGTTTTGAAGGCAAGCAGGTGTTTTGAAGTCCTCGATCTCATTTTATTTATTGCCTCCGTCAGGTTGCGGACTTCAAGCTTGCTAGCTTCGGAACATTGCAACATCTATAATCATCAGCCCCTGAAACTCATTCTAAGTATGCGCGCGATAAGGCAACTGGTGATTTTTGCATTAACAGGAAGCTGGTGGAGAAAGGCCGCAGACTAGGAAAGGTTCAATCTCTTCTTAAAAACTTCCAGTGTTGGGGCATTTACAACTTCTGGAGTCAAGCTGTTCCACTGATTAATTGTTGTAACTGTGAGGAAATTTCTCCCTAGTTGTAGGTTTGCCTCCAAACTGCCAAATCAACCTTTCCATCCAAGTGCGGGGCCCCTAATGCATTTAAAACTGCCCGAAGCCACTATTTAATAGCAATTTTTGATGGGGTTGAGCTACCGACAGGCAAGGTCCCATCATAAAGACGGCTGGCATTATGGACAACCAGCACAGAAAAAGGCCCTTAGGTAAGGGCATCTAATTATTAGAGGGATGTCTAATTTGCTACCCAGGTTCAATTCGAGGAAAGCAGCAGGTGCAATCCCATTCTTGTGCAGGTGTGAAAATTCTTGCCCTACAAACAAAACAGTTTGCTTTGCTCGAAAAATTCTTTTTTTTTTTCCCCCGTCTCGTATTTCAGACAAATGGTTATCCAGCCTCTTCTTAAGAACTTCCAGTGTTGGAGCATTCACAACTTCTGGTGGCAAGTTGTTCCACGGATTAATTGTTTTCACTGTCAGGAAATTTCTCCTTAGTTCTAAGTTGCTTCTCTCCTTGATTAGTTTCCACCCGTTGCTTCTTGTCCTGCCCTCAGGTGCTTTGGAGAATAGCTTGACTCCCTCTTCTTTGGGGCAGCCCCTGAGATACTGGAAGACTGCTATCATGTCTCCCCTGGTCCTTCTTTTCATTAGACATACCCAGTTCTTGCAACCGTTCTTCATGTTTTATCCTCCAGTCCCCTAATCCTCTTTATTGCTCTTCTCTGCACTTTTTCCAGCGTCTTAACATCTTTTTTTTTTTAATATCATGGCAACCAAAGCTGGATGCAATATTGCAAGTGCGGCCTGACAAATCGAATGAACGAATGAACGCTTTGCCAACAATTTCAAACAGTCAAAAGATGTAAAAAGCGTTTTCAGATGTACATTCATGCATCAGCCACGTCGCCTTTCCAAATAATGTGGTCTTCCTCTTTTTGAACAGAAAGGCCATTTTCTTACAGCCAAACGGCTAAACGGGGGGAAACAAACTCGAATCGCCGTTTCAACGGTCACTTGCAACGAACCGAACCAAAACCAAAGTCAATATTCTGGAAAATATTTTCTGGGCGTTAAGAGTTGTAATTGACCAGCAAGTTTTTTTCCAACGGTGCTATCATACCCCCCCACACACACACACAATTTAACACAAATTAAATTAGGGTGGGGTGTTTTTTTGCCTCTGAGCCAAATGACGCTATAATCAGAAAAAGATTGAGAAAGGACTAAGTTAATCAAAGGATGCTACCCGGTATTTTTGAAGCAGTGAACCAATTGAAGAAAGTGAGGCTGATTACTTAAACTCACCTAGTGAACTGCTGTTAAGCCACCGAAATTAAATCCTAATTATTCGTAGGCTAACTGTGCTGTGCTAATATTCACAGCAATAGTTCTTCCCGGGTTTTATCTTAAAATCCCACAGAAACTGCCCAGATTTTCTTTCAAAATGAAATTAAAACAAGCGCTGTTTGCACCATAATTAACAAGGTAAAGCTGTTATTTTTTTTAATAGGGGTTACGGTTGCAACTTTAGTGGTGGTGGGGTCTGTATCAGCCTACCCGTACCAATTATTGATGCCATTAAATATCATGCTAAATTTCGAATTAACAGAAGGACTGCGGCTTTGATTAATTATCGGCATGCTCCAAATCGTAACACTGAGGTTTTTGCCCTTTCTTCAAAGATTTCAGAGGTGAAGTTTCCAACATTTGCATATAGGGGTAATCCTCGATTTACAACAGCTCATTTAGTGACCGTTCAAAGTTACGACGGCACTGGGAAAAGCGACCGATTTACCGGTTTTCACACTTACGACCTTCGCGGCATCTCCCACGATCACGTGATCAAGATTCAGATGCGTGGCAACTGGTTCATACTTATGACCGTCGCTGTGTCCCGGGGTCACGTGTTCCCCTTTTGCGACCTTCTGACGAGCAAAGTCAATGGGGAAACCCGATTCACTTAACAACCGGGCTGCTAATTTATCACAGTGCAGTGATCCACTTAACGACTGTGGCAAGAAAGGTCATAAAGTGGGGCAAAGCTCACTTAACAAATGTCTCGCTTAACAGCAGAAATGTTGGGCTCTATTGTGGTCATTAAGGGCTACCTATATAAGTATTTACAGTTAAATCTTCTTGTGTTTAAAAGAAGGGTTTTTTTTCTAAGTAAGAAGCCTTCACCCCAAGCTGGAACTTATGAAAAATTGAAAACTGACCCACCGCTAAGAACTGAAAACGAAAGAAATCAATAAGGCATCAAAACGGAGAGGAAGAAGCCATTAACCTGACACAAAAATAGTAATTTAAAAGGTTGAACAAAGAAGGAACAAAAGGCCTCAGCACTAGACCACCCCAAAGTAAAGATTCCTCACTTTTACAAACACCTAATAAATACACTTCCCCCAAAATGGATGTTTTACAAGATTAAAAATATCCATTTGCCCGATCGAGAGAACTGTGCTTGCAAACCATCAGTTGATATAATGTGGTTCCATTAATCCGAAAGAATTCCATTCCAACATTTCTGAACTGTCTCCAAGGTCAGCCCCACAAAGAATGCCTTTACAGTGCAGGTAGTCCTCGACTTACGACCACAATCGGGACTAGAAATTCCACAGTGAAGGAAGAGAGGGAGGGAGGAAAGAGTGAGAGAGAGAGAAAGCAAGAGAAGGAAGGAGAAATAAAGCAAGAGGGAAGGAAGGAAGGAAGGAAGGAAGGAAGGAAGGAAGGAAGGAAGGAAGGAAGGAAGGAAGGAAGGATGGAAGGAAGGAAGGAAGGAAGGAAGGAAGGAAGGAAGGAAGGAAAGAGAGAGAAAGCAGGGAGGGAGGAAAGCGTGAGAAAGAAAGTAAGAGAAGGGAGGAGAGATAATATTTTAAATTTTTGTATTTATGTTTTTTATCCTCTGCCTGTTCACCGCCCTGAGTCCTTCGGGAGTAGGGCGGTATAGAAATTAAATAAATAAATAAATAAATAAATAAATAAATAAATAAATAAATAAATAAATAAATAAATAAATAAAGCAGGAGGGAGGGAAGGAAGGAAGGGAAAGAGGGAAGGGAGGGAGGAAGGAAAGCATGAGAGAAAGCAAGAGAAAGAAGGAGAGATAAAGCGGGAGGGAGGGAAGGAAGGAAGGGAAGGAGGGAGGGGAGGAAGGAAGGAAAGAAAGAGAGAAAGCAGGGAGGGAGGGAGGGAGGAAAGCGTGAGAGAGAGAAAGCAAGAGAAGGAAGGAGAGATAAAGTGGGAGCGAGGGAGGGAGGGAGGGAGGGAGGGAAGGAAGGAAGGAAGGGAAGGAGGGAAGGAAGGAAAGAGAGAAAGCAGGAAGGGAGAGAGTGAGGAAAGTGTGTGAGAGAGAGAAAGCAAGAGAAGGAAGGAGAGATAAAGCGGGAGGGAGGAAGGAGGGAAGGGAGGGAGGGAGGGAGGAAGGAAGGAAAATTGAGGACTGCCCGTAATCTAACCTACCTAGAAGCTTCATAACATGAACTACCTTAACCAAGTTATCCTCACCCAGGAAGGGCTGCAGCTGATGAAGGAATCAAAGACAAGCAATAGGCAAAACTAGTCAAGAATATTAATATCAAGCGAAAACGTGGAATACCTGTCATGGCGGTGTGAACCTGACCTCGGGAGAGCGCGACCTCTCACTGCAATCTCGTTTTCTCGGGGAGATTCTTGGCTCCCTACATGGGCAGATCTCCTAAGCTTCCTAAACCGAAGGCAGACATCTAATCTCACCCCATTCACAACAGGCTTAAAAGCATCATCGTGATTCCTTGGGAGATGCGATCCAACGGCTGGCAAAACATTTGAACAAACTTCTTTTGAGACAAGATGCTGGGTAAGAATTAACTTTTGAAACCTGAGAGAAACCCGATCTGCCTAAACAAGGAACCAAATAATAGTAACGTGAACAAGGCAGTAATATCTAGCAATACGGTTTTTTTCCGCATAAAATCAGACTGCAGGAAAAAAAAATCTCCCCCATTAACCAGTTAAAGCAATAGCGCTTTAAGACATATATACCGCTTCATGGCGCTTTAAACATTGTCTAAGCGGTTTTACAGAATCAGCCTATCGACCCCAACAATCTGGGTCTTCGTTTTACCAAGCTCAGAAGGATGGAAGGTTGAGTCAACCTTTGAGCCTGGGTGGGATTCGAACTCCTGGCTGACTCAGCCTGCAATTCTGCATTCAAACCACTATTATAATAATTCAAGTGAATTTTTTTTTAAAAAAATTTCCTTCCGTAGCAACGATGTACAAGTAGTCCTCGATTTACGACCACAATTGAGCCCAGTGGTGAAATCCAATTTTTTTTTTACTACCAGTGCTGTGGGCGTGGCTTGGTGGGCGTGGCAGGGGAAGGATACTGCAAAATCTCCATTCCCATCCCACTCCAGGGGAAGGATACTGCAAAATCCCCATTCCCTCCCCTCTCCTGGGGGGGGAGGATATTGCAAAATCCCCATTCCCACCCCACGCTGGGGCCAGGGAGAGGTGGTATTTGCCGGTTCTCTGAACCGCTCAAAATTTCCGCTACCGTTACTCCAGAACCTGCTGGATTTCACCCCTGAATTGAGCCAAAATTTCTGTTCAGCGAAACATTTGTTAAGTGAGCTTTGTGTGAAAAAACAGGTCCTAAGTCACTTTTTTCAGCGCTGTTGTAACTTCTAACGGTCACTAAACAAACTCTTGTAAGTTGAGGACTACCTGTATTAGAAATAATTCTTGTCAAGTCTTTTGCTTCACCTCAAAAGTGGTTAGGAGTGTCAAATCTTACGTTTAAAATACTTGGGGGAAAAAAATCATTTCCTTGGGAAAACACATGCTTTCGTGTAGGTATTAAAGAATACAATGATTCAAACATACACCTTCCTCTGGATATATATAGGACACAGCTTGTTTTTAGTAGATGCTTAAATAGTGATAAAGTGAATTATGGTTGAGAGGGTAAAGGTAAAGGTAAAGGTTCCCCTCGCACATACGTGCTAGTCGTTCCCGACTCTAGGGGGCGGTGCTCATCTCCGTTTCAAAGCCAAAGAGCCAGCACTGTCCGAAGACGTCTCCGTGGTCATGTGGCCGGCATGACTCAACGCCAAAGGCGCACAGAACGCTGTTACCTTCCCACCAAAGGTGGTCCCTATTTTTCTACTTGTATTTTTTTATGTGCTTTCGAACAGCTAGCAGAAGCTGGGACAAGTCACGGGAGCTCACCCCCGTTACGCGGCACTAGGGATTCGAACCGCCGAACTGCCGACCTTTCGATCGACAAGCTCATTGTGTTCTCCATTGAGTTGAAGTCAATTTCTTTTCTATTTTGGAGGAACATCTGGAAGGAAACATTCAACTGTTTGCAGCCGATTTCTTTTCCGTCTTGGAAATTATGAGGCTGTATCCAAGTGTGCCAGTGGTGGTATTCAGCCGGTTCGGAAGAATCGGTAGTGGCGACCTGCGGGTGAGCCCGCTCCTGCCCAGCCACCCCTACGCTATGCCATCCTATTTAGCCACGTTTTCTAAGCCAGGTGCATGCGTGCAAGCCCCTTGCATGAGCACCAATCTGGGCCGCTGGTTAAATCTCCAGGCGTTTGGGTGATCCACTTCAACCAACAAATGGTAAGATAATGTCTGGCTTTGGTAAGCTTCCTCCATATTTATCTTCCTGGGTTTGTTGCACTGCGTTCTAATTTCCATGAAAATCTGTCTTAAAAACTCCTGCTACCTGGACTCCCTCCCCCCCACCCTTCTGCAGGGGATACAAAATTTATGAAACTAAAAAGTCCCAATTTGTCTGAAGAGATGTCGTACAGGTGAGAGAGGAACGGCTCATCCCTCGGAGACCAATTAGGAACTGCGGCTGCCGACGCATCTCTCGGATTAAACATTCAGCCCTGACGTGTTTAATTTGTATTAACCAGTGGGTAAAGTAGGGCTATGAAAGCACGGATTAAAGCCCTTTTGAAGCTTTCCTTGCATGACATTCTCCAACCTTCAACACCAGGATAGGACAGAAGACGACGATGCCATCCTCCAACTCCAAGAAAAATTCAAGAACAGGTCAAAAGGACGAGGGCCACCCAAAACACCTTCACTGCAGCCAAATCCCTGGGCCTTCTTTTCAACCGAAGGGGTGAGGGATGGGGGGGGGGGAAGCTATTTATTGCTGCCGCGAAAAGAAATCTCACTCAACGCACAGACGGTCCACGCAGCTAAATGCTGGTGTGAAACAATGCCACTGGAATTTGAATTTTTTTATTTATTTTTTTTAAAAAAGGAAAGCTATTTTCGTTCCGCGGGGCTTAAATGTGTGGTGGCAACAGGCCTGTAATTTTAGCATTCAGGAGCAAAGAAAAAAAAAAAAAAGGCTGCATCTTTGCAGAGCTCAAGAACAAAGGAAACCAATTTATTTTTCTTTTTAAAGGCAAATAGAGCCTCTCCAAACTCTGCAATACTTTTGCTCCAGCCATGCAGGGAGCTAAAATGCAGATTATGTCCGTTTGTCATTTTATTCTTAGCCTTTCTCTCACCCACACTGATTTCTTCATTTTTCTTTAACTGGTTTCCAGTTATTACTGCTGTTCTGGTTGGGGGGAGGGGGGCGCAAGCATCTCTTAGAGAGAACAAGGGCTTTGGGGCCAGATATATTAACTGGACAGAAGAACATCTATCTAGCAGTGAGAACTAGACAAGGAAAAGGTGTGGGGGGGGAAACGGACGTTGCTTACCTGAACGTCCCTTCTAGGCGCGCTACTGGAGAATAGAGGAATATGATGCATCTGGATAGCAGAGGTTGTGTAGATGATGAGCAGCCTGAGCCGAAGGAGGGATCAAATGCGTCATAAATCCCTACATGCCTGCAACAGATCTTCAGTGCCTTCCTTATCTCCCGCTCATTTCCCTTGACTGTTAGTTGGTCAGATTCTTGTAGCGAGCTTAAGCTTGCAATAAATCCTTTATATTCATTTGAACTGCCCAAATCTCCTGGTTTCCCTGGTGCTTGTGTCCCTGCGTGCCCTTAAAAGATCTTCAGTGCCTTCTTTATCTCCCGCTCATTTCCCTTGACTGTTAGTTGGTCAGATTCTTGTAGCGAGCTTAAGCTTGCAATAAATCCTTTATATTCATTTGAACTGCCCAAATCTCCTGGTTTCCCCGGGGCTTGTGTCCCTGCGTGCCCGTAACAGATCTTCAGTGCCTTCCTTATCTCCCGCTTATTTCTCTTGACTGTTAGTTGGTCAGATTCTTGTAGCGAGCTTAAGCTTGCAATAAATCCTTTATATTCATTTGAACTGCCCAAATCTGCTGATTTTCCCGGCGCTTGATGGGTTACCTCAAGGATGAAAATATGGTTCCTGGTGGTTACTGGCCATGTTAACACTTTGGTCATCTCTAATACTGGTTTGACAACATGTGGAAAATTCAGCTGCCGGGACAGATCGTATCTCGCGTGATCACTCTACCCGTGTTCTGCCTCATTCAGATTTCTTTTTTCTTCAGATACCAGGAAGGATTACCAAATTATCCAAGTAATGGCAGGGTAGATCTACATATTAATGTCCACAATTTTGACCTTTTTATCACTGCCATCTAGTATTTGGAAGCCAAGTCTAGAATTCCAACACAACACTACTAAATTACAGGTAGTCCTCAACTTACAACTGTTTGTTTAGTGACCATTCGAAGTTACAGCAGCACTAGAAAATGCGACTTATGAGTGGTTTTTTTACACTTGCTACCATTGCAGCGTCCCTGGGTTCATGTGATCAAAATTTGGTGTGCTTGGCAACCGGCATGGACTTATGACGGTTGAAGTGTCCAGGGGGTCATGAGATCCCCTTTTGTGACCTTCTGACAAGCAAAGTCAACAGGTCACTTACAACCGTGTGACTAACTTAACTGCAGGGATTCACTTAATGACTGTGGCAAGACAGGTCCTAAAATGAGGCAAGTCTAATAACAGTCTAGCTTAGCAATGGAAATTTTGGGCTCAATTGAGTCAAGGACTACTTGTAAAAACCCCACCAGATACAAAGGACGCATTCAATTTGTAGGTGGTCCACCTATCCCAAAGATCTGACAGATAAAATATATCCAAAAATGGCATTTTGACCGCATACCATTTGTAGCAACAGCATTAAAAAAAAAAAATAGTGTATTTAAGAAGAATGGGAGCTTACTTTTACATCTCAAGGGGCCACATAGCTGCATTGCGAATTTTGTAAAAAAAAATTAACAGAACCATAAAACAAGAGCCGGAAGGGACCTTGGAGATCTTCTAGTCCAACCTCCTGCTCACGCACAAGACTTTATACCAGGGGTCTGCAACCTTAAACACTCAGAGAGCCATTTGGACCAGTTTCCCACAGAAAAGAAAACAGCGGAAGCCACAAAATCCTTCCCGTGCCTGATTATTTCTTGAGCGGCCACAAAACTAGCATATATAGTTGAATTAAACCTTCTGTTTTCTTCTGAAACTTTTCTTTTCTTGGATTTATTTATGGTTGGCCTACCGGGTGGGTTGAAAAGCTCAATAAATCGCACGCCGGCAGGTGTCGCACATTGGCGGTTGTGACGCAGGGAGCTGCAGCAGAGGGGTGAAAGAGCCACATGCGGCTCCAGAGCCGCAGGTTGCTGACCCCTGCCTTATATCATTCCAGACAGGTGGCTGTCCGGTTTCTTCTTAAAAGGCTCCAGTGATGGAGCATCCACAACTTCTGAAGGCAAGCTGTTCTACTGATTCCATGGATCTCAACCAAGTTTCCGACCAGAAGAATAGCAGTACCTTCTTAAGAGTCCATTCGTTATTGTCAACAGAAATCCTCTTAAAACACCATGTCAAAAAAATAACTACAGTAGCAACGGTGAAGTTTCATTCCCTCTCATCTTCTAGGCGATGAAAAAAACAACAACAAGCAAACCACCGTCGACTTTCAAAAGGGTTCAACTTTCACTTCAATATTGAAGTTTTTAAGAGCTGTGGAAAAAAAATTTTCCCCCCAAGCCCGGGAGAAAGAGTTGTTGTTTGAACAAAGGAGTGATTTTTAAATTCCCTTGCTTTTTTCAGAGGTTGTTGAAAGGCCCGGCCGAGTACAACCCAATTCTCCAAATTATTGGTTTGAACTGAGTGTTCCAAGTGCAAACGATTTGATGAAACAGCTGCGAGTTAGAAGGATGCTTTGGGTGTTAAGCATGCGGGCAAGGTCTTTCCGAACGCCCCATTTTAATTCAGATTTTGCTTGCCGACAGGAACTGCTCCATCCGGAAGAGATTCATGGAAACGGTCCAACTGAAGTTCAAAAGAGGCAGCCGGCAAGCTTTAGGTTTCAGGGTTATGACATGCCAGGTATAGGTACAGGTAAAGCTCCGGCTATTTTCCATGAAGAGTTATAAAGGACGGTCCAGAATTTACATTGCAAAATTAAGGTGGTTTTTTTTGTTTAGACAAGGTGGAAGGTAGCTCTCCCGCGATTTTGTATATCCAAAACAAGAGGGGAAGGATGGACTGCAGTAGGTAAACAGGAGAAATGATAAGCCCAAAGACAGAACTCCAAAAAGCAGCATTCAGAAGAATGTAAAGGAAAAAAAGGAGGAGGGAAGCAGGGTGAAAGAAAATGCAGAGGCCTATATTTGTTCCAAGTAATCAACTGAAGTTTGGATTGGACACCTTTTCATCATCATCTTTTAAAGACCCCATAACGACCCTTGCGGGGTGGAGTCTTGGGCAACTGAATGGAGCTGAGTATTTACTGGCCAGATGCACTTCCTGTCGCCAATGCGGAGTTTTGTTCAGCAGATATATTCTCATTGTGCCCAGAGAAAGAAATACCTGCCCCGTCCTAGGATCGAACTCACAGCCTCCTGATTGTGAGGCGAGAGCTCCACCTCTAGGCCACCCACCACTCTTGGATTGTGCACCTTTTGCTGGGAATAATCCAGGGGTGAAATGCTACTGGTTTGGACCGGTTTGCCCGAACCAGTAGTAATAAAAGCTACCGGTTCTCCTGAACCAGTAGTAAAAAAAAAAATGCTACCGGTTCGGGCAAACTGGTATTTCCGACAAGGAAATAGAATAGAATAGAACTTTTTATTGGCCAAGTGTGATTGGACACACAAGGAATTTGTCTTGGTGCCTATGCTCTTAGTGTACATAAAAAGAAAAGATATGTTCATCAAAAATCATAAGATACAACACTTAATGATAGTCATAGGGTACAAATAAGCAATCAGGAAACAATATAAATTGTAAGGATATAAGGAAATCCTGCTTTCTAGCGAATATAAATCGTGTGGCACAGCTGTCGTCCCACCCCTCTCTGTTCTACTTACCCGAGAAAAGGCTTCTTAATCCTCCTTTTTCAGCACTGCGCGTTAGTGCCTGTGGAACGCATGTGAGCGAAGAACGCATTTGGCACGTACCGCGCATGTGTGCGCAAAGCGAACCGGTAGTGAAGCAAACCGGTAGCAGACTTCAGAGCATTTCACCCCTGGAATAATCCCATAACCAAATGTTAAGACTCAGGTAGAAGGCAAAAGTTCTGATTCAACTTTGGAATGGGGAAGTTGCTTTAGGCGATTGGGTGTTGGCACCTACCCTAATTAAATCTGGATGTCTTCGCTACAAAAGACGGTTTGGAGAAGAGAATTCCAGCCCCGTTTTTGGAAAATACCGCTAACACGCAATGTGCCCCACGGCAAGATAGGTTTTATCCCTTCGACCCTAATGGGTGAGTTTTTCAGGAGGAGTGAAGGTTCACAACTTCACTCAGGCAGCTTAATAAACCCAGGTAGCCCTCAGCTTACAACAGTTAAATTTAGTGACTGTTCAAAGTTACAACGGTGCTGAAGAAAGTGACTTATTGTTGTGGTCTTAAGTCAAGGACAACCTCTGTATGTTGCTTATTGCCTTAAAATGACATACATCTACCAGCTGTAGATCTACAGCTGTACATCTATCTTCTGCTATCACAGTTCCATTGTACGGCCATCATAAAAATCTAAATGTTTTAAATCTCTGAGCTTGGTGGTTTCCTTGTAGACGTTTCATTACCCAACTAGGCAGCATCATCAGTGCAAAACCCTTTATGCAAAACCCAACACGGTGCCTTTTTTTCCCCCCTTGCACCTGTTTAACTGCCGCGATCCATGGGACAAGGAGAAACCTTTCCTGAAGGTTAAGGAAAGACCCTGAATAGATGACGAGTCTGAAAAAAAGATAATTCTGTATTCCTTTTGGATAACGTTTGGACTTACGCCAAGTGGTGGGGAGCTCTGCCTATTTAAAGCAACGCTTTCCCCTGAATACAGCCAGTTGGCCTAGCGTGCTCCTAAACTATGACGCGCCCAGGTGTATACCCATCCTTCCCTTGGGGAAGTTTCCAGCAGACCCTGTCCTTTACAGAACAGCTGTTAGTTAAGATTTCCAAAAGTTTTTCCAAAGTGGCAGTCCTTTAAACCAAATTCCTCATGGATTTTAACGTTGGTTTTGCACATATATATATTATATATATATATATATATATGCAAAATTAACTTATATATTTATTCATTCTTAAGTGCAGAACTTACTGTTCATTACCTTAATCCCCAGAGCTTTTCCTTGTCAACATCGATCAACCCTCCAGTGAGTTAAAATCCCCAATTAACTCCAAATGCCTCACTCCTTGTTTACCATTGGGCAGGGAGAAAAATAACGGTGAAGAACAAGACACTGTACCAGCCGTTAGTTCTTCCCAGACAGGTGAATAACCCCACATGTATTTATTTTTCTTTGTCAGAGAGGCGCATTTCATACCTACCCGTTCATCCAGTCAGAAGCTTAAAGTGGTTTATGGGTCTGGTATAAATCCAGGTGTTTTTCTGTTGGAAACCCGCACAGCTAGAATTTGCTACTTCTTCCCATTAATAAAATAAAATTCTGGTTTTATCAAGCCCTCCTCAATAACTTGTCGTCATAGGATGCAAATTAAGTCAAATAGTTAAAAAAAAATATGAAGGTTTAAGAAATCAGGAAAGCTCAGGAAGAAAGAAGGATTTCTTCAATCAAGGGCAAATCTGAATTCTGTATATTTATTGATTAGCCCTTGGGCCATATCAAAGTGCAGGGTTCCAGAAACAATTTATTACTAAAATTTGATAAAAGCCAATTTAAAATGGAATTGGAATAAAATACAATTTAAAATGAAATTGGAATAAAATACGATTTAAAATGAAACTGGAATAAAATGCAGTCCTAAAATGAAAAAATGGCCAATCTGAATTGAACCTGGTTGCAATGATACTAAAGTTGAATTTTAACCCATCATGCTATCCATATTCTGGCTTTGGGCTAAGTCGACTATACTGACTCCTAGCCTAGAAAAGGGACACAAAAAGTCTGTGTATACACAGGCACAGAATTAGCATTTACGTTGTAATTTCACCCTTTCCAAGGCTCCTTATATTCGTTTTGCAGCCCCCGTGGAGTAAATTAGTGTTAGGGTTGGAAATGGCTTATCTTAAATATGTAAGATCTACCATTAGGATAAGTGCTGTATTAGGGACTTTCCAGCTAATGTTATTAGCAGTTATATAGTTCTTCAGCTTTTAGATTATTTTAAAGCAAACAAGGAACGCGACTGCTGCTTGAATTGTATATTATGTCATTCTGCACGCACAGAATGTACACACAAAATGGCATATCCATAAACTGTAGTCTGCAGCTTTTTAACTACTTCTGTGTCAGCTTCTTTAGGAAAGATATTGTTTTATTCGGTGGTTGGACTGATTAACAGCATGACAAAACTAGAATGGATAAAAGAAGAAATAATGTGTCTGATGCGTGGCAAATGGGGAAGGGAACAGAACAGAGAAAATGGCATTATTTCCAACAGTAAGGCAATGACTAAGCATTTGAAATGACATAAACCTTCACTAACCCACTTATTGTTGTAAAAATAAACACTTTTTTTTTTTCTTGGTTACCGGGTTGCAAAGTTTAAAAAAAAAAAAAGTACAAAAAAAAAAACAAAAAACACCAGAGGAAGGAAGCCGGCATGAAATTAACGCAGAAAAAAAAAAAGCCTCACCATTCCTTTCCAGTTTTCATTAGTAATCAGAACAAAAAAGGAAGCCACACCCTGAAGCTTGTACAGTTTCAGACCACACCGCATTCGCCCAAGACTTTTCTGTGTCACGGAGAGGGAGAGGGAGAGGGAGAGGGAGAGGGAGAGAGAGAGAGAGAGAGAGAGAGAGAGAGAGAGAGAGAGAGAGAGAGAATCGTCGCGTGGCTTGGATTTTCTCCACGTTCTGCCACACAGGTTTATCATTTCCCCAATCAAAAGCACATCGCCGTACTTTTCCGAAAGGAAAACGAGTTTGCATCCTTTTGGTGTAAGGTTCTCCTACGCCTAAGTCCAGGAGTGGGCAATTTGTGGCTCTTTTACAACCTGTGGACTTCAACTCCCAGAATTCCTGAGCTGTCTCAGGAATTCTGGGAGTTGAAGTCCACAGGTTGTAAAAGAGCCACAATTGCCCACCCCTGGCCTAGTCGAATGAAAAGAAAGCCGGGGAGGGGAGGGGGACATGATAGCAGTCTTCCAATATTTGAGGGGCTGCCACAAAGAAGAAGGGAAGGACCGGAAGGAAGGAGAAGAAGCAAAAGATGGAAATTAAGGAGAGAACCAACAAGGAACCTTGGTGGTGCAGCAGACTAAAGTACTGTTAAGTAACACCAGCTGCCTGCAATTACTGCGAGTTCGAATCTCACCAGGCTCAAGGTTGACTCAGCCTTCCATCCTTCCGAGGTAGGTAAAATGAGGACCCGGATTGTGGGGGCAATAAGCTGACTTTGTATGAAAAGAAGACCTCTCCAAGGTCCCAACGCTGCTGGTATTCTGGTGTTGCCACCAAAGAGGCATCTCACATCCGCTTTCCCCAAATACTACTTCCCAATTCCTTGGCCTTCATGGGTCCTCATAATAGCCCATAATGTGGGTGGCTCCATCTCAGGAAGTTTTCAAGAAAAGTAGGGGAAACCATTTGTCCGGGATGGTATAAGGGGGTTGAACTAGAAGACCTTCAGAGGTCCTTCCAGTCCTAAGATTCTATGTCATTCTAAGCCAAGAGCCATTTGGACCCGTTTCCCACAGAAAAGAAAACACCAGGAGCCACAAAACCTGACTATTTCTTGAGCGGCCACATAACTAGCATATGTAGTTGAATTAAACCTTCCGTTTTCTTCTGAAACTTTTCTTTTCTTGGATTTATCCATGGTTGGCCTACCAGGGGTTGAAAAGCTCAATAAATCGCGTGCCGGCGGGTGTCGCACATTGACGTTTGTGATGCATATTTTGAGTGATAGGGAGCCGCAGCAGAGGGGCTCCAGAGCCACATGCGGCTCCAGAGCCGCAGGTTTCTGACTCCGGTTCTAAGCAATTCATAAATGAGAGTTAGAGACCAAATTCCAGATTGGAGACTTCTAGAGAGAATATAGCATAACAGAGCAACTAAACTCACAGACAACTTGCCTCTTGCATCACCTTTTAAAACATACATGCGGGCACAGACGCTTCTGCGCCAAGGGACCTAAAATGTACAAAAAAACAGGAATCCAGCTGAGAAATAGGAAGTCGGATCGAAACGCTAAAATTGTAGACGCGCCCTTACCATTTAATTTGTACAGTGAAAAAAGGCTGCCGGGTTTCTGTGCATGCAACTGCTAAAAATGATTCGTTATGAACCACCTCTAAATAGGAGCCACTGATATACGCTTGGGTTTTGGAAGGCATTCCCTGCAGAGATGTGTCTTGAAAGAATCATTATATCAGCTAACAACATCACGAGGCCGGGAAAGCAAATGCCAAAAGCAATATACTTCATTAATTTTTTTTTTTTTAAAAAAGAACTGCACAGACAGACTCAAAAAAGTGGAAGCAATGTGAGATAAATTGCTTACATCAACCCCTTGGCTCCCAGATGTGGCCCAACAGCTGGTTGGTCGTACAGCAAGGGTGGAATAATTTCTTTTTTATTCAACCTGCATCAGTTTCAGAGCAAAGCTGTTAACTGTGGATGTCGGCCATCTTTTTACTAATGTTTGGGGGGTGACACACAATAACTCCAAGGTTTAGCCTCATCCCATTCCCTTTTCAAGCCTCTCCAAACCATTTCCTTAATGTCAGACTGTCTGTCTCCACATTTCATGATCTTGGTCCCTTAAATATCGATCAGGTGTGATATGAAAGGCCATTTAGCCTTTCAGTAACACACATTTGTGGCCACTCGCTTTGAGGATAAACACAATCAGATCTACTCCACTCCATTGTGCCAAGCGGCTTGGTAAGCATGGCTCGCATATGACTGTCACTAAAAACTCTACTTCCCATTGACATAAGGCAAAAAGAAGAGCCACCAAGAGGATTAGGGGACTGGAGGCTAAAACATATGAAGAACGGTTGCAGGAACTGGGGATGTCTCGTTTAATGAAAAGAAGGACCAGGGGAGACATGACAGCAGTCTTCCAACATCTCAGGGGCTGCCCCAAAGAAGAGGGAGTCAACTTATTCTCCAAAGCAGGACAAGAAGCAATGGGTGGAAACTAATCAAGGAGAGAAGCAACTTAGAACTAAGGAGGAATTTCCTGACAGTTAGAACAACTAATCCGTGGAACAACTTGCCTCCAGAAGTTGAGAATGCTCCAACACTGGAAGCTTTTAAGAAGATGTTGGATAACCATTTGTCTGAAGTGATGTAGGGTTTCCTGCCTAAGCAGAGGGTTGGACTAGAAGACCTCCAAGGTCCCTTCCAACTCTTGTTATTCTATTCTATTTCTAAATAACATTTGGAAATAGAATAACATTTTAGTAATCCCAATGATGCCATCGAAGATGTCCGCCATTTTGAAATGAAAATGGGCTTATGGAGAGAAGAAGTCGGAGTACTAGTAACTTCCCCTCCCGTGCGTTATCCTCCTAGGGTGAAATGCTACCAGGAAAACAAGAGACCATGATGGTGAGAAGATGTTTTTGTGTCATAAAACGCTAAAGTGAGAAGTCATGAAAATTATTTGGACTACTCTATGGATCTCTAGAGAAAGATGCAACCTAGAAGGAAGGAAGGAAGTTTTCTGACAGTCAAAACAATTAATCAATGGAACAGCTGGAGTTGTGGGTGGTCCATCATTGAAGGTTTTCAAGAAAAGATTGGGCAATCGTTTGACCAGGATGATATAAGGTCTCCGGCCTTGAGTAGGGGGGCTGAACTAGAAGACCCCTATGATTCTGTGTTCCATAGTTTCAGTGTACCGTAAACCAGTGCTCACCAACTGTTAGTCCATGGACCACTGGTGGTCGGTGAGAAAATTTTGGTGGTCCACAGAAAAAAATATTTGCATTTTTTATATTACACTAAATCAGGGGTCCTCAAACTACGGCCCCTGGGACAGATACGTGCAATGAACGCTTGTGTTGCTGCGGAGAGTCTCCCCCTTCGGGGTCTTTTTGTGTGGGTCGGAGGGGGACAGAAATTCCGACTTGGGGGTCTGCTTCAGCCTCCTGGTGCGGGGCTTTGGACAAAGGCTGGAGGGAAGCACCGCTGGTGGCGAAGAGCCAGAGAACCTCGTTCCAATGGGACTGCATCATGGCCTGGAACTGGCTGACCATCTCAGCCCGCTGAGCCTCCAGGTGCCGGTACCTGGCCTTGCACTCCCGCAGGTCTTCCCTATGCTTGGAAAGCCTATGCTCCTAGTCCTCAGTGAGGTGCTTCTGCTGAGTATCCTTCTCGGTCAGATCCAATTTGAACTGAGCTGTTTTGCCAACTCTTTCTCCTGGTGCTGCTTAGCTCCAACAACTACTTCCTGTTGGGGCCCTAAAGAGTCCAGGCGGGCAGGCGAGGAGTGGCTGGGGAGGGGCGAGTAGAGGCTGGCGAGGTGCCCCTCGACGTGAGTGACATTGAGTTGGCCACGCCTACTCAGTCCCATGACCACCTAGCCACGCCCACCCAGCCGGTCATTAGGCAGATCGTATTAGTGGTCCGTGGGATTTAAAATTACGAATTTAGTGGTCCCTGAGCTCCGAAAGGTTGGTGACCCCTGCCTTAAACAATGCAATGGCTCTTATGGGGCTCACCAAGAATTTTTGGATGAGAATTTCGGATCTCCTTCGAAGGCCTACGTTTTAAACAATCTCTTCCTCGGAGGGTTACCGAGAGAGAAACAAACAAAGGTCAAAGGTGGAAAGAAAACCAGAGAAGGTAACCTGGCCCTGTTCTGAACCTGGAAGACAATACTTCACCTCTTCAGTTCAATCTTGAGATATCTTTCTCCGATTGCAACAGGAAAACCCTTTTCTCTCCCCCCCCCCCAGCGATTAAGAGAAACGCAGGCGCAAAACGCTCCTCCACCCTAATTTGTTAGAGGGAATTTTTCTGGAGCCTCTGCGAGAGGTGAACCAGGCTGCAGTGCCAGGAGGCTCGCCATTTATGGGAATGGCCCTGTTCTTGTAAGAAATGAAACATCCTGTGTTTATGCAACTGGTGGAAGTATTTTGGAAGGAAGGGGCAAGGCGCGGGAAGGGAGAGGCTGACACAATGCGGAGTTGAAAAGCTGAGCTTTAGCCTTTTATTAATACACTGTGTGCAAACGACGAAGGCAGTTGGGTAACATTCGTGAGGGGAGGAGGAGAAACATATGAAAAGCCCTCCTCATGGGCTCAACCCATGCTCTTATTTCAGGTTGGCCTATCGAGGTTTGAACCAGGGTTAGATGAGAATGTGAAAACGTGAACATGAAAAATCCTCTCATTTTTCAATGATTCCTACTCAGTTTTACCTCTCCAGACTCATCCCAAAGCATCGGGGTCATATAAACAGGATAAAGCATAGAATATCTGCAGCTCGGGATGGAGCCCTTCGTGCTCTCTCTGAGCTTGGTAGTTTTCCTGCAGGCATTTCATTACCCAACTAGGTAACATTATCAGTGTTAGTAGTAGCTAGGGTCACGAAACATCTGCAAGAAAACAACCAAGCTCAGAGAACACCAAGAGCCCCACAGAATAAAACACGGAAGCCACATTATGCAATGAGCTCAGGACCCCACTCTATCTAGCGTGAAACCCATTCGCATTATCCAAGACAACTAACAACCTGTTGTCCTACGCTGCTACTGAAGGTCTCCTCGTCTTACATGCTGCATCCTTGGCCAGAGTCAATAGTCCGGGTTAGGAGAGAGAGGAGGGCCTGTTCAACCCAACCGAGAATAGGGAAAGGAAGAAAAGCTTGGCGTGGCCTATCTGGCAAACCCTGCAAGCCACTTCCTGTTTAGAGCAGGTGTTCCCAACTCTCAGCTTCCTGTCATGCAGAAGGCTTCTGTGTCAAGTGTGCACATGTGAGCACGTGAAAGCAGAACCAACTTGGCTTTGAGGGTAGGCTAAACTTAAGTCAAGGGGAGGGGGGAGAGAGAGAGGAAACAATGGCCCTTTTGTGATTGGTGGATTTAAACTCCCAGAATTCCTGAGCCAGCCATGGAATTCTGGGAGTTGTAGTCCACATCAGAAAGGGGCCACTGTTTGATATAAGTGGGAAACTATCCACTTCTCACATCCTAAAATCAAATAATGTCTAAAGATCCAAGAGAGATGGTTGATCCCCCTTTCCCTGGAAGGCCTCCTGAAAAACCTCCCTCTATCTGGGATATTTTTAATCTGGACTCCATTCGGGGAGTTGACCACCAAGACTTAAAAGGCCTCTCCTTAAAACTCTATGATACTCTACAAACACCATTTCCTTGCTTCTGATTAGCAGTGAATGTCTTTTAATTGAAGGGAGGAGAAAGACGGTTACCTTGCATTGCATCAGGTTCTAAAACAGTAAAATTATTTTCCACACAGAATTATTATTCTCAGGCTTTGGAGAGTATACAATTGCCTAAAGAAAGCCGAACAGGTGTTAAAAGATGCTTCCTATTTTCCACCATCATAAAACAAGGCTGGAAGATTTGATGGCACTTATTTTACAGATCCCGATTTTTTTTTTTTAAAGAAAGGAACAGTCTGATTAGTAATGTCAACGTAACTGCGTAGCAATGGCAGGAGTTATTTTAAATTTCACAGATATGCCTGTTGATTCAAGTAATTCGTCCTCGAAAGGGATTCCTATCGGTTCACGTCAAGCGCTTTTACCTTTTAAATAGAATTTATTTCAACTTGTTAATTTTACTCTGGGAAACAAATTCCTTTTGCATTGGTTCATACGTTCCTATGAATGTTACAGCTTTGCTTATGAAAAGAGGACAGGGAAAATGTGATGCATGCACTTACAATTTCACCCCCCCAAAAATTCTATGAGGCTGGGAGGACATCCATTGTGAGTCCATTATACATGGGTGTGAAGAATTTATCTCCTTTTTAAATATTTGAACAAGCATTTATTACTTAGAGAGTCCCATCTGGTGGACGAATTAGCCATTTGGATTGTTTCTATTCATTTAAACTAGATTCATTTCGTTTCCCTCCACTACCACCCTATTATCCAGTAAAATGCCTAAAATGCTAACAATCACAACTGGGATTCAGGATGCTGTGGGACTTTTGAATTTCAAACACCTCTATTTGAAGTTTTAAGAATCTGAGGGGGAGGGGGAAACCCATTCCCTCCATAAAATTATAAACCGTAAAGACCTGTTTCTCAAAAGACAGAGTGCAGATTTCACAAATAATTAAAACTAGAACTGATAAGCTGTCATAATAATAAAGCCAGAACTTAATAACCTGCACTTAACACATAGAATAAGAGATATTTTGCCTATAAAAATTAAACACAGGATTGATCTTTGCCCCAACACCTCCTGATATCAGTTGTCAATTACAATTATAATGTTCTCCAGCTTCTGTACATCACCTTATATTCCAATTACTCCGCAAGAAGGGGTCCAAATCACCTCTATTCTTTTAATTATTCTATATTTACAGATGGCAGGGCAGCTGTGCTATAGGCAAACCTGTGGCAGATGTTATCCACCATTTCTCACACACACACACACATATTCTCATACAACATGCTATCAAACTGATAAAGACTTTAGAACATCACAAGTCCCAATACATTCCATCAATACCTCATTTCTGATGAGTTGATCAACCATTAATCATCTTCCTGGATTCATAGTTATAATTTTCATTTTTTTTCATGTATCACAAGAGTCACTTATTTAAGAAGGCTGGGCCTTCTTAATAATAATAAACACTCAAACCTGATGGATAGATTATAATGTTTGTTATCTAGAGAGCACTTTCTCTGCCAACAGAAATACCCCAGATCGTATCTTGACATTTCCAAGCAGCAACGAGAAAACATCCTTTTTAAAAAAATCCCAAGAGAACAGTAACCAATCAGAACAACCAATGCAGAGCTAGCGACCAATAGCTGGTGTCTACATAAAGATGTTTCCCATAACACAATCTATTGGGTGACCCATG